>NW_007728666.1:196591-198028 GCF_000696425.1 Galeopterus variegatus | reverse complement strand
CAAAACAAAGTCAGACCTCACTTGTGACTTCAGCCATCTATCCCCCAGCCTTCTTTGCCTGCTTCCTCGCTAGACTAGTGCTACTCAAGATGTGGTCCATGGCCCAGAACTAGTCTAACTGTTACAAAGAGACAAGGACAAAAACTGAGAGTAAGCATGCAGAAACTTTTGTAGCAATCTGACCTTGCTGCAACATCCAACTGTGTGTTCAGCGACTCATATAAACTAGATCAGGTGTTAAAGAATTCACACAAGAAGTGGTATGTGGTGAGAGCTGCCTATTAGGGCACATAGTAGTACCACAACTTGGTTCATGTAATTTGAGAAGCTGCATCAGACTGCTCTTTCACTTCTCCTATCTTCAGCCTTGAAACAGGTATTTCTTGCTCCTCCCATAACCCAGTCCTGGAGAAGAAACACTTCTCCAACAGAAATACTTCAAAGTCCAGGCATTCACCTGTCTTCTCTGTATTCACTTCCTCCTCAACCCAACATGGAGTACCAGGTAGAACCTCCATGAACATTCAGTGCATCTGCCCCAAATCTGCCTGGAATGAGTCCACNGACACACCTCTTCTTAGGATCATGGAAACAAAATTCCCTTCAAGGAAGACCCAGCCCCTGTCCACGCCTTTCCCTGTCATAATACAACACAACAAACACATGATTATTTTTTGCTAAATATTTATTGAGAGCCAATTATTTGCAGTGATGTCAATCATTTGCAGCCACGGTCCCTGCCCACAAGGAGCTCACAGTCCAAAAGGAGATATTGGCCCAGCACTGCAAGGAAGCTGAAGGTTACATACATAAAGGAGAGTTACAGGAGGCTATGAAAGATTCTGACCCTCACTGAAAAGATGCACACACTGTTACAGCTGGGTATTGTGTACGTCTGTGTGAATGTATGTCCATGTGTATAGTCAGGTGGCCAATGGGGAGGGGGGCAATTTAGTTATGTCTCTCTCAAAAATGGAAAAGGAAATGACAGCTTCTGTTATTTTATCATTTTTCTTAGACTGGGTGATCATTAGTACATGCAGGAAGGAAAGTAGCACAATTGGAGTTGTGCCTCCTTATGGCCAAATCAGACCCTCCTTGCACTTCCTTATGCCTCTACAGCTGTTATTCTGGAAACTAGACCCCAAAAAGAAACACCACTCCCAAGGAGTCTCAATATGGGTCAGATATCACCACATACATTGCTAAATCATACACTCAGTCTAAGGGGATCCCAAGTAAAACATGGACCTTGCCCCAGAAAAGTAGGTCGGTCCCTATTCTTTGGACAAATGCCTTGAAGCTTCAAGTCTTCAGGTTTCTTCCATGAAATTATCTCTGCTACTTTTTAGGCTATATATTCCAAGGCATGATGTCTGTCCCTCTTGTGACTGTACCCTCAGCATATGTCACAGGGTCTGGAACATGGGGGGGGGG
>NW_007728666.1:178392-196149 GCF_000696425.1 Galeopterus variegatus | reverse complement strand
CTGTCCCTCTTGTGACTGTACCCTCAGCATATGTCACAGGGTCTGGAACATGGGGGGGGGGGTACGGTAAATACCTGCATGATGGACAGATTACTGTGAAGCTGTAGGCCAGTCCCCACCTTAGTCTCATTAACCCGGTATCTGTCCCTCTTGTGACTGTACCCTCAGCATATGTCACAGGGTCTGGAACATGGGGGGGGGGTACGGTAAATACCTGCATGATGGACAGATTACTGTGAAGCTGTAGGCCAGTCCCCACCTTAGTCTCATTAACCCGGTGCTACAGAAGTACCACTTCTCTAAAAACAGCAGCCCAAAATCTACAGGTTGGCTATGAAAAACACACAACAATTTTCAGCATCACTTGAATCAGGTGGCACCATCAAGCAAACACAGGACTGTTTAGCTCCACAACCCATTGTGGAGCATGAGGAGGGGTCTGGGACGGTTCCAAAAACACGAGGCCTTTTTTCAGTTGTTATGGGCAAACCATGACTAATTTCATTAATTTTCCTTCTTAGTTCCAACTACGGGCTACTTAGAGTAAGCTTCTAAATGAAGATCATTAAAAGTTGGCATTTGGATACTAAAATTAGCATGTCAACTCTACTAAAACTCTACGTCAGTGTTCCACTAGGAAGCCTGGCTGCCCCGAAACCCCTGGCAACCTGGCAAAACTCCCATGTGTGCCCACGTGCCAACGGCTGGAATTCCCACTATTTGCAGGAAGGCGGCTTTGTTAGCAGTGAATTATCAGCCTTATGTGGAGTTGGTCATGCTGCTATTCTTGCCTTTTTTTTACTTTTAATAAATTACTTTTAGTTTAGCTTTATTATTATCAAGTCAGTTTGTTTGGGGGTTGGGGGTTAACCTTATAATATTTAGAATATACTGTACTGAAAATACTGTATATTTGCTTTAACATTATTTTGGGCCTATCATTTTCCAGTGACTGAGATGTCAATATATGCATTGTATTTAAGTATTCCATTGCAACAGCAGATGTATATACAACCCACTCAAAATTTTGTTTGTGCAGTGATATTTCACTTGTGACATGTTTGTAAACTGATGCTATTTAAATTACTTGCAACATAATCTCAATACAAGTAAACAAATAGTTTTACATTTATAGGATATTGTTTTATAATACAAGTTCTTGAGTACAAACTCTGCAGTATTTGTATTTTATTTATCTACAGATCATTCTTACTGTGTTTTGTTTCCCAGTTGAAAGCGGGGAGGGCAGATGGGCCCAGAGTCTTTGCACGCCTTAAACTTCTCCATTCAGAGCAAGCAACTGTGCCAATATCTGTGTCATTTTCAAGAAGAACAAATGCTGCCCAAGGGTTCTCCAAACATTTGCAAAATGACATCAGGCCCACCAAGTTTTACCAGAACCAAGGGAAAGCGCCACAAAAGTATACTCTGCCTACAATCCTGCCGCACAAACGACCCCAGCATCTTCCAGCTCCTTTCTTGTCCCAGATTTTTAAATCTCGGCACCAGAAAAAAAAAAGACTGGCCAATTAGCTCAATCAGCAGAGCATGGTGCTGATAACACCAGGTCAAAGCTTCTGATACCCATATGGGCCAGCTGATAAAAAAAAAAACTTGGCCCCAAGATAAGCTGAAGTCTAAGGCATCAACCACCCCTCCTATTCCGACTCCCACTCCCACCCAGAGCCTTGTCCAGAGACAGCTCGTCCCAGCCTCAGACCTAGGAATGGGAGTGTCTGTGGGCTTCGTGGGGTGAGGAGATCTTCCCCGATCCTTTTTATGCTACTCCAGGAGTCTTCTGTGACTTTTCAGGGGCCTTCAGAAGAGCTCAGGGCCTAAACCAGCTGAACCCAGCTTCCCCAAGAAAGTGAATCTGAGCCTGGTGGATCCTGTCCATCCTTCACCCAGAACAGACTCTGGAAAGATGTCCCAGAGGGAGGGTTTGGACTTCCAGACCCAAGTCACCTAAGCGGGCACCAGGTCTCATCCCCACCTCAACCATTCCATTCCAGGCCAGAGGCGTCACAGATTCAACCAGCAAGCCCTGGCTATCTGATGTTTCCTCCCTCTGTTCCCTGGAAAACCCTCCCCTGGCATTCCATACCTAGGGGTCATGTTCTGTTCTGGGAACTGCCAGTGGTGGCAAGAGATGGAGCAGTGGGTGCCAGGGCAGCGAGAGTGCAGCAGAGGCAAGATCCATGGGACTTTGGAGGCTTTGCCAAAGCTCTGGGACTGTTCCCAGATGATGTGAGCCTTCAAGAGTCAGTGCATCTCCCTGGGCAGACTTCTGGGTTTGCTGCAAAATGAAAGACATCAGGCAGACAATGCGCTGAAGCCTCCCTAGCAGCTTAAGCTGAGGGCTAACTATGCAACAGACTCACTCCCTGTGTCTTCCCCCTTCTGCTTAACATGTGCCCTTGTGGAGTGACCAGGATCGAGAAAGCAAGGACTAAGTCACAAGTTCAAGTCCCAGCCTTGCCACAACCTCAGGGTGTCCCCAAGCACTGCAGGCCTCAGTTTCCCCATCTGTAAAATGAGAGAAGTACACAAGATGGACTTGAAGGCTCTTGGTGGCCCTGAACCCTGTGTTTCTTTGAGTGTGTACATTCCCAAACCCACAAAGTTCCTTGTGTTACATGTGTGAACTGCTCTCTAGGATACCCATGTAGCTGTCTGTGTCCTGCCACACATACATGAGGAGTCATGTGGGCCATACTGTGTGTATGTGCTGGGAGGAGGGGAGGCCCCAGAACAATGTCCTCCCTGCATCCCTCCTCAATAGGCGGAAACCACTGGCTTCCTCCCTTTCCTGCCTCCTGCCTCCTGTGTGCCAGCTAGACTGAGGACTGAAAGGAGAGAGGGGATGGGAAAAATCAGCCCAACAGTCCATTAGGTCGATCCTTACTATAACCCTCCCCCCAGGCCAACTGATCTCATTCCAGGGCCTGAGGGACCACACCCATCCCCAGCCTTGTGGGGGTCAGACAAGGAAGGCTCTAGAGGCTCAGAAGTGAGATAAGTCCTCCCCACCCCTCTCTCCTGTCACCCCTCCCACCTAGGCCACCTCATTTCCTCTTCCTCTCCAGCCCAATGCACACTGACCAGCACAGGCTGAGCCATCAGACCCATAGCCACTGACCCCAAGCCCAGCTTGTCCTGGCTGGCCTGGGTCAGCCTCCAGAGTATGGTCTGGCTGGGGCCCCTTTTCCTGCTCCCCATTCTCTTCCTGGCTTCCTGTGTTGGTAAGTCTTCCCCAAGCCCCTACCCCATTCCCAGTCCTCAAGGCTTTGATTTGCCCCCAAGAAACCCTATCACATCATAGAAACAAAGCGAAATGGTGGTTGCTATGGCTGGGGGGTGGGGGACTGGGGAGTGGTTGTTTAATGGGTGTAGAGTTTCGGTTTTACGAAATGAAAACAGTTATGGGATGAACGATGGTGATGGTTGTACAGCATTACAAATGCATATAGTAACACTGAACTTTATGCTTAAAAGTGGTTAAGATGGTAAATTTTATGTTACGTGTATTTTACCACTATAAAAAACTGAAAAAAGAAAGAAACCCTATCATCAGAGCCATCACTTTGATCCATTAGAAAGCAAGATCAGGGCCAGGAAAATCCTGGCAGGTGCTAGAAATCACCGCAGCTTGGGATTTGGGGGAGGGGAAAGAAATGGCCACTGACTGTGTGAGACCTTAGGATCCACAGGGAGCAGCAGGTCCTATGGGCCATGCGGAGTTTTCAGTTGGTGCTCATAGGGTCAGCATGTTAGATTCACTCAATTATTCATTGGAAAAACATTCGCTGAGCACCAACAGTATTCCAGGAGTTTTGCTAAGGGCTGGGCCATTAGTTGAGAGGCTGGCAGTCTCCAGATTTGTACAGAGAGGTTCAATGATGCTGACCTCCTTCGTTATGGAGTTGTGTTATGGGGTTTAAATGAGTAACACAGGCTGAGTGCCTGGTGCTTACTTAGGGTTTCTGAATATGTGGTGGCTTCAGTCTGCTGGTGAGAGGATTAGAACTCACAGGCTGCCTTTAAGTGGTTCATAGTCTAGAGAGGAACACAGGACATGGGGTGAGGATTAAACAGAGACATACACGGAGCACTGGGCAGGAGGAGTCAGCTTACTCTGGGTCTGGTTAAGTAGACGATTTCATTATGAGGGGTGGTCTTCATTCCAGGCATCCAGAACAATAAATTCAAGTGTCAGAGGCATGGAAGGACATGGGAGAGAAGCTTCATGTGGAGAAAGCAGCAGGAGGGGCAGAGTGTGAGCAGAGGGGCTCAGGAGCATGCATCTTATCCTGAGGGCAATGGGGAGCCATGGGAGGTTGCAGGCAAGAGTCACCAGGTCAGATCTGAGCTTTAGATGGATCACTTTGGAGGATGCGTTGGGGAGAAAGGGGATGAGGCTGTTCGGTTGGTCCAGGTGAGCAAAAATGAGGTATGAACACAGGTGGGCTTGGGAGACAGGAAGAAGTCAAGAAGCTTTTAGGAAACAATTTGCAGAATTCTTTGACTGATTGGGGCAGCCAACACAGTGCCTCAGGATCAGACAATCTGGATCTGCCAGTTAATAACTGCATGACCTTAGGTAAGTCACTTAACTTCTCTGAGCCTTCTTTCCGTAGCTATAAAATAGGAATAATGGTACCCACCTCCCAGGACAGTCAGGATGATAAAACAAGAGGACATTACTAAAGTTCCTGGTATACAACTGACGTCCAATAAACCATTAATTATTCCGACAGTGGGAGTATGAGATGACTCCACCGTTGGTGTCTCAGGTGGTGAGTGCTGCCCACTGAGTCAGGAACAGGGAAGAGGAGCAGGTTTAGGAAAAGCTGATGGAAATGCAGGTCCAAGCTGAAAGGTAATCCCAGAGTTTTTGACTCAGAGGTGATAGTTAAAGCTAAGGGAGTGGATGAGCTTGCTCAAGGAAGTGTGTAGAATGATTACTGTTACCCTTGTTACCCTCCTCTGTAAATGGAGGAGGATTACCAACTTTGCTGGAGGTTGTGAGACTCCATTGGAAAACAAGTGCTGGGTGCTTGGTAGGCGGTCAGCGAATGCTAGGCTTTCAAAGAATATTAACTGATAAGCTAAGTGGCATTTAAATGAATTAATTACTTGGCAATTTCCAGGTAGCAAAGGAGGGGCTCGGGAGGGCATGGGTCCTGGAGCTGAGACAGGCTCGCAGCCTCTCCATGTCTGGCCTGGATGCCTCACATGTCCTGCTTCAGCCATACCAAATCCGACAGTCCCTTCCCCATACCATAATATTCTTCATTCCGTGACTTTACCCAGGCTGTTCCCTCAGTCTAAAATGCCCAGGCTCGCAGCCTCTCCATGTCTGGCCTGGATGCCTCACATGTCCTGCTTCAGCCATACCAACTCCGACAGCCCCTTCCCCATACCATAATATTCTTCATTCCGTGACTTTACCCAGGCTGTTCCCTCAGTCTAAAATGCCCTTTCCCGGGCCGGCCCGTGGCTCACTCGGGAGAGTGCGGTGCTGATAACACCAAGGCCCCGGGTTTGGATCCCATATAGGGATGGCCGGTTCGCTTGCTGGCTGAGCGTGGTGCTGACAACACCAAGTCAAGGGTTAAGATCCCCTTACCAGTCATCTTTTTAAAATAAATAAATAAATAAAATAAAATAAATAAAATGCCCTTTCCCTACTCCAGACCTCTCTCCACTGTGTCCTCAAGCTTTACCTCCCAGGAAGCATCTCTTCAGCCCGCTACCTCCCCCTTTGCTGGGTCTGATGCCCCTTCTCTGTGCTCCAAGCACAGCCCCCTGCACTTAGCAGCTATGTCCACGTCTGTCCCCCCAACAAGGCAGGGAGCTCTTTGGAAGGCAAAGACCAAGATCCACCTTGTTCTTGGACTCCTCTGTGTCCATCTAGGCCCCAGGCCTGCCTCCTGTCTCTCGGCCTGGCCCCAGCTTGCTTCATTTCTGCTCCACAACCACCTAGTTGCAGAACCCAGCCTCTCCCATCTTCGATCCCAGTGCGCAAAGCATTTCTAGATTTCTGTGGTGGTGAAGAGGGGGACCCTTCACAACACTTCTGTTCGACACTTCTGTTCAGCTCTCCTAGCCTGGACCCTGGAAGGTGGGGGGCGGGGAGAAGTGGCTCCCGGGCAACCTTTGCAGAGCAGTTTTAGAGACAAGTGGAGAAAGGGGACTGATAGGGAATAAAGCAAGGAAACAGAGACAGGGAGCATAGATCATTCTTTCCAAAGCTGGGCTGTAAAAGGAAGTCACCCGGCAGGAGAAAGGAGGGGATGTAGAACCAGAGAAGGATTTCTGGTTTTCTTTCTGGTCTTTTAGGATGAAGACCCTTGAGGGAAAGGGGCTAGTGCACATGGAAGGGGAAAGGAGGGGGATGGAAAAGCCTGATAAAGTGAAGTGCCTTTGGGGTCTTAGGGAAGGGCAGGGGGAGGAAGAGGGGTGAAGGTGGTGGACACTCTTCAGAAGAGGCGGTGGAACAGGAAGATCCGAGGACTGGGGGCTCCTGGGGTAGCAGAGTTGGTTGGAACTAGGGCATCCCGTCACTGGTCACCGGTGTCCCGGCCCCAGGCGCGGCGGCTGACCTGACGCTGCTGGCCAACCTGCGCTTCACCGACCCCCAGCGTTTCTTCCTGACCTGCGTGTCCGGGGAGCCCGGGGCGGGGAGGGGCTCGGACGCCTGGGGCCCGGCCCTGCTGCTGGAGAAGGACAACCGCATCGTGCGCCCCCTCCCGCCCGGCCAGCCCCTGCACCTGGCGCGCAACGGCTCGCACCAGGTCACGCTGCGCGGCTTCTCCAAGCCCTCGGACCTGGTGGGCGTCTTCTCCTGCCTGGGCGGCGCCGGGGCGCGGCGCACGCGCGTCGTCTACGTGCACAACAGCCCGGGAGGTGAGCCTGGCCCACGGGGGTGGGGGGCGCCCAGGGGCCCGCCCGGACCGCTGACCCTCCGCTCCTCCCCGCAGCCCACCTGCTCCCGGACAAGGTCACGCACACAGTGAACAGAGGCGACACGGCTGTGCTTTCCGCACACGTGCACAAGGAGAAGCAGGCAGATGTGATCTGGAAGAGGAACGGTGAGGGGCTTTTGAACTGGTTGGGCAGGTAGACCCACGGTTCTGGCGCCCCAACACCTCTGTGGCCCTTAGGATACTCCACTTTGGCCCCTTACACAGCCATCCCCCTGATACATCCGTTTTACCCTCCTGGCCACCCTCCGCTGCCACTCCTCTGATCTGAACCAGGTCCCATGCAGGCACCGTCTCATCTCTAGCTAGAGCTGCCATCCTCCTATACTCAGAGGACCAGGGGCCTGTGATCAACTACCTCCTTCCCTGTTACCCCCAAATAAGCACTGTGTTAAACCCTCATCTTTGACTGTCCTCTAGGAGTTAGCAGGTGCTGTCACATAGCCCACCTGGTGGAGAGCAGCAGTCCCCATGGGGAAGAAGAGAACTGGTAACAGCTCCCAGCACAGGCGGGGCAAAGTCTAGCCTCTCCCAAAGATCTGCTCAGCCCAGATCCTTGATGCCCAAGACAGACCCGTGCTGAGTCCTGGGCAGACCTGTGGGATCCCAGCCCCAGGCCTGCCCTCCACCATGACAGTATCAGGCCCTTTGGCCACCCCATGAGAGGAAGC
The DNA here is from genome assembly GCF_000696425.1 of Galeopterus variegatus. Taxonomy (NCBI): domain Eukaryota; kingdom Metazoa; phylum Chordata; class Mammalia; order Dermoptera; family Cynocephalidae; genus Galeopterus; species Galeopterus variegatus. Next base: position 188,492 of record NW_007728666.1, on the reverse strand, counting down.
TGTTTTCCTTTATGACCCCAAAGATTCCTGACTCAGCCCTGATACCCACAACCCTTTGGCTGACTCTGGCATCCTTGAGCTCCTGAGGGAGAAGGACCCTTGCCTTGGGCCAAGGGGTTTGCCTCCTGAGCGCCAAGCCCCCTGAATTGACAGGAGATATGGAAAGAGGCAGGTAGACCTGGGTCTCTAGAGTCTGTGTTCAGTCCTGAGCAAAGAGCCAAGAAGGGAGTGGAGCAGGGACTCAGACACTTTTCTAATATTGGGATCTGCAGGTCCCAGAGGGAGAGGCTCAGGGGAGAGACCCCAGAGTAGAGAGACAGCACCTGAATTGTGCCCAAAAGGAGAAGTGGGGAGACAAAGAGGGAAGGATGAGCATTGCAGGAGGAAGGGCTGATAAGGGCAAAGGCGGGAGAATCCCAAATGCAGCTGTGTTTCCAGAAGAGAAGCAGTTCAGGAATGGCAGGAGTCAGCAGGGTGTGGGGAGGTGTGGGGCTAGAGGCCTCAGCAGTGGCCAAATGGTGAAAAGGGTGTGCTATGGAGTTGGCGTTGTCCTGAGGGCAGTGGAGAACTATGAGAGTTTACGAAGGCGAGTTGAGTTACAGAGGAATGTGTGGTAGAAAAATCCCACTGGCTGCTGAGTGGAGGACAGATGTGAAAGGGCAAGGCTGGAGGCAGAGAGCCTGCTTAAGAGGCCACTGGAGGCAGGGACCAGGGAGGTGGCGGTGGGCACGGGGAGAAGTGCACTAGCTTAGGAGATGAGCAGGAGGTAGACTGAACAGGACTTGGTGATTTACTGGGCGGTGAGAGGAGCACGAAGAAGAGGATGCTTCTGAGCTTTCTGGTTTGGGTACAAAGCTGTTGCTGGTACCTCCTCCAGGTCCGATCACTGTGCATGGGGCACACTGGTGTGACCTGGGTGGAGGTGGGCAGAGGGAGGTGACAACGGCCCTCCTGGGTGCTGAGGCCCTGACCTGTTTATGCCCCAGGTTCCTACATCCAAACCCTGGACTGGAAGGAGGCGCAGGAAAGACAGTTCCTGCTGCGGCTCCCAAATGTGCAGCCACTATCAAGCGGCATCTACAGTGCAACCTACCTGGAAGCCAGCCCCCTAGGCAGCGCCTTCTTTCGGCTCATCGTGCGGGGTCAGGGGCAGAGGGAAGAGGTTATGGGTGGGCATGGGGGGCTAGGAGCACTATGGGTACTTCCTGTGGGTCCCTTAGATCCCCTAGGTCCCTCTCATCGTGCGGGGTCAGGGGCAGAGGGAAGAGGTTATGGGTGGGCATGGGGGGCTAGGAGCCCTATGGGTACTTCCTGTGGGTCCCTTAGATCCCCTAGGTCCCCAGAGTTACCCCAGTCCCCCGCAGCAGTAGTCCAGTGGCTGAAGGTCAGTTGCTTTCCTCCANAGGCTCGCAGCCTCTCCATGTCTGGCCTGGATGCCTCACATGTCCTGCTTCAGCCATACCAAATCCGACAGTCCCTTCCCCATACCATAATATTCTTCATTCCGTGACTTTACCCAGGCTGTTCCCTCAGTCTAAAATGCCCTTTCCCGGGCCGGCCCGTGGCTCACTCGGGAGAGTGCGGTGCTGATAACACCAAGGCCCCGGGTTTGGAACCCATATAGGGATGGCCGGTTCGCTTGCTGGCTGAGCGTGGTGCTGACAACACCAAGTCAAGGGTTAAGATCCCCTTACCAGTCATCTTTTTAAAATAAATAAATAAATAAAATAAAATAAATAAAATGCCCTTTCCCTACTCCAGACCTCTCTCCACTGTGTCCTCAAGCTTTACCTCCCAGGAAGCATCTCTTCAGCCCGCTACCTCCCCCTTTGCTGGGTCTGATGCCCCTTCTCTGTGCTCCAAGCACAGCCCCCTGCACTTAGCAGCTATGTCCACGTCTGTCCCCCCAACAAGGCAGGGAGCTCTTTGGAAGGCAAAGACCAAGATCCACCTTGTTCTTGGACTCCTCTGTGTCCATCTAGGCCCCAGGCCTGCCTCCTGTCTCTCGGCCTGGCCCCAGCTTGCTTCATTTCTGCTCCACAACCACCTAGTTGCAGAACCCAGCCTCTCCCATCTTCGATCCCAGTGCGCAAAGCATTTCTAGATTTCTGTGGTGGTGAAGAGGGGGACCCTTCACAACACTTCTGTTCGACACTTCTGTTCAGCTCTCCTAGCCTGGACCCTGGAAGGTGGGGGGCGGGGAGAAGTGGCTCCCGGGCAACCTTTGCAGAGCAGTTTTAGAGACAAGTGGAGAAAGGGGACTGATAGGGAATAAAGCAAGGAAACAGAGACAGGGAGCATAGATCATTCTTTCCAAAGCTGGGCTGTAAAAGGAAGTCACCCGGCAGGAGAAAGGAGGGGATGTAGAACCAGAGAAGGATTTCTGGTTTTCTTTCTGGTCTTTTAGGATGAAGACCCTTGAGGGAAAGGGGCTAGTGCACATGGAAGGGGAAAGGAGGGGGATGGAAAAGCCTGATAAAGTGAAGTGCCTTTGGGGTCTTAGGGAAGGGCAGGGGGAGGAAGAGGGGTGAAGGTGGTGGACACTCTTCAGAAGAGGCGGTGGAACAGGAAGATCCGAGGACTGGGGGCTCCTGGGGTAGCAGAGTTGGTTGGAACTAGGGCATCCCGTCACTGGTCACCGGTGTCCCGGCCCCAGGCGCGGCGGCTGACCTGACGCTGCTGGCCAACCTGCGCTTCACCGACCCCCAGCGTTTCTTCCTGACCTGCGTGTCCGGGGAGCCCGGGGCGGGGAGGGGCTCGGACGCCTGGGGCCCGGCCCTGCTGCTGGAGAAGGACAACCGCATCGTGCGCACCCTCCCGCCCGGCCAGCCCCTGCACCTGGCGCGCAACGGCTCGCACCAGGTCACGCTGCGCGGCTTCTCCAAGCCCTCGGACCTGGTGGGCGTCTTCTCCTGCCTGGGCGGCGCCGGGGCGCGGCGCACGCGCGTCGTCTACGTGCACAACAGCCCGGGAGGTGAGCCTGGCCCACGGGGGTGGGGGGCGCCCAGGGGCCCGCCCGGACCGCTGACCCTCCGCTCCTCCCCGCAGCCCACCTGCTCCCGGACAAGGTCACGCACACAGTGAACAGAGGCGACACGGCTGTGCTTTCCGCACACGTGCACAAGGAGAAGCAGGCAGATGTGATCTGGAAGAGGAACGGTGAGGGGCTTTTGAACTGGTTGGGCAGGTAGACCTACGGTTCTGGCGCCCCAACACCTCTGTGGCCCTTAGGATACTCCACTTTGGCCCCTTACACAGCCATCCCCCTGATACATCCGTTTTACCCTCCTGGCCACCCTCCGCTGCCACTCCTCTGATCTGAACCAGGTCCCATGCAGGCACCGTCTCATCTCTAGCTAGAGCTGCCATCCTCCTATACTCAGAGGACCAGGGGCCTGTGATCAACTACCTCCTTCCCTGTTACCCCCAAATAAGCACTGTGTTAAACCCTCATCTTTGACTGTCCTCTAGGAGTTAGCAGGTGCTGTCACATAGCCCACCTGGTGGAGAGCAGCAGTCCCCATGGGGAAGAAGAGAACTGGTAACAGCTCCCAGCACAGGCGGGGCAAAGTCTAGCCTCTCCCAAAGATCTGCTCAGCCCAGATCCTTGATGCCCAAGACAGACCCGTGCTGAGTCCTGGGCAGACCTGTGGGATCCCAGCCCCAGGCCTGCCCTCCACCATGACAGTATCAGGCCCTTTGGCCACCCCATGAGAGGAAGCTGTTTTCCTTTATGACCCCAAAGATTCCTGACTCAGCCCTGATACCCACAACCCTTTGGCTGACTCTGGCATCCTTGAGCTCCTGAGGGAGAAGGACCCTTGCCTTGGGCCAAGGGGTTTGCCTCCTGAGCGCCAAGCCCCCTGAATTGACAGGAGATATGGAAAGAGGCAGGTAGACCTGGGTCTCTAGAGTCTGTGTTCAGTCCTGAGCAAAGAGCCAAGAAGGGAGTGGAGCAGGGACTCAGACACTTTTCTAATATTGGGATCTGCAGGTCCCAGAGGGAGAGGCTCAGGGGAGAGACCCCAGAGTAGAGAGACAGCACCTGAATTGTGCCCAAAAGGAGAAGTGGGGAGACAAAGAGGGAAGGATGAGCATTGCAGGAGGAAGGGCTGATAAGGGCAAAGGCGGGAGAATCCCAAATGCAGCTGTGTTTCCAGAAGAGAAGCAGTTCAGGAATGGCAGGAGTCAGCAGGGTGTGGGGAGGTGTGGGGCTAGAGGCCTCAGCAGTGGCCAAATGGTGAAAAGGGTGTGCTATGGAGTTGGCGTTGTCCTGAGGGCAGTGGAGAACTATGAGAGTTTACGAAGGCGAGTTGAGTTACAGAGGAATGTGTGGTAGAAAAATCCCACTGGCTGCTGAGTGGAGGACAGATGTGAAAGGGCAAGGCTGGAGGCAGAGAGCCTGCTTAAGAGGCCACTGGAGGCAGGGACCAGGGAGGTGGCGGTGGGCACGGGGAGAAGTGCACTAGCTTAGGAGATGAGCAGGAGGTAGACTGAACAGGACTTGGTGATTTACTGGGCGGTGAGAGGAGCACGAAGAAGAGGATGCTTCTGAGCTTTCTGGTTTGGGTACAAAGCTGTTGCTGGTACCTCCTCCAGGTCCGATCACTGTGCATGGGGCACACTGGTGTGACCTGGGTGGAGGTGGGCAGAGGGAGGTGACAACGGCCCTCCTGGGTGCTGAGGCCCTGACCTGTTTATGCCCCAGGTTCCTACATCCAAACCCTGGACTGGAAGGAGGCGCAGGAAAGACAGTTCCTGCTGCGGCTCCCAAATGTGCAGCCACTATCAAGCGGCATCTACAGTGCAACCTACCTGGAAGCCAGCCCCCTAGGCAGCGCCTTCTTTCGGCTCATCGTGCGGGGTCAGGGGCAGAGGGAAGAGGTTATGGGTGGGCATGGGGGGCTAGGAGCCCTATGGGTACTTCCTGTGGGTCCCTTAGATCCCCTAGGTCCCCAGAGTTACCCCAGTCCCCCGCAGCAGTAGTCCAGTGGCTGAAGGTCAGTTGCTTTCCTCCAGGCTGTGGGGCTGGGCACTGGGGACCAGGCTGTGCCAAGGAATGCCCAGGCTGCCTGCATGGAGGTGTCTGCCATGACCATGACGGCGAGTGTGTGTGCCCCCCTGGGTTCACTGGCACCCGCTGTGAGCAGGGTAAGGAGGAGGGGAGCTAGGACCAGTAGGAGGGGATGCCTGACTGGGGGGAGACCCTAGAACCATGGGGGATGGAGCTTTTAGGGTGAGGATGCCTGGTAGGTTCTGGACCCCAGGGCCCAGCAGAGGCCCATACACCCCCACACCCTCTTTCTAGCCTGCAGAGAGGGCCGTTTTGGGCAGAGCTGCCAGGAACAGTGCCCAGGCACATCAGGCTGCCGGGGCCTCACCTTCTGCCTTCCAGACCCCTACGGCTGTTCTTGTGGATCTGGCTGGAAAGGAAGCCAGTGCCAGGAAGGTATGGACTTAACCCCACTGCTGGCCACAATCTTGACCTGTACCCTTCACTCTGACCCTGATTTCCACACCTAGCCCTCCACAGTCCCCGTGCTCACCTGACAGTGCCCCTCTACTCATCCTGTTGTACAACCCTCGCCCCATCAGTGCCCTCATTGCCCCTCTAACCACACCTCATCTGTTCCAGCCTGTGCCCCTGGTCACTTTGGGGCTGATTGCCGCCTCCAGTGCCAGTGTCAGAATGGCGGCACTTGTGACCGGTTCAGCGGCTGTGTCTGCCCCTCTGGATGGCATGGAGTGCACTGCGAGAAGTCAGGTATGAGCGCCAGGGTCTCTGAGACCCCTCGACATAAGTCAGCCTTCACCAAACAACCTCCTTGAATCAGAAGAGACTTGCCCCTCCTTCCCTGTTAATGGTCCAAGTCCTGCCCTCAGGAATTCACCACTCAGCCATCCAGACGTGACGGGCAGCAGCCCAGAGTGCATGGGAGCCCAGAGGAGGCCCCTGACCAGTCTGAGCGGGTCAGGGAAGTCCCTGGGAGGAGGTGAGACCTGAGATAGGATATGAAAGACAGGAGAGAGATGGCTTGGGAAAGAGCGTGGGGAAAGTCCAGGGTTTGAGGACTCAGGCTTGGGCAGCAGGACAGTGGAGTAGGGGCCAAAAGAGGTCAGATCCTAGGGCCTTTGAATGCCAGGCCAGAGGGTTTGCACTTAACATGACAGGGGCAAGAGGGAATTGTTGAAGAGGTACTAGGTGGTCAGATTTGTGCTTGAGAAGGGACCCTTACTCCTGGGTGGAGAATGGAAGGAGGAGACCCTGGGGGAGCCTGTAACTGGGGACCAGAATGAATGCAGCCTAAACTAGTGTTTTAGCTGTGAGGATGGGGGGGGGGGCTGCTCACAGGTATCAGAGGATATTTGGAAGTGTGTGTTGGGAGGACATAGGAGGTGGACTCTACGGCTGCTCGGATCTGGGGCAGAGTGCTAGAAGAGTCATGCAGGACTAGGCTGGCTTCCAGACGGAGTCACTGGGTAGATAGTGGTGCCTCCACTGAGATGCAGAGCACAGGACAAGGAGCACCTTTGGTGGCCCCATGTCTGCCCCACGGGAGCTCCAGGATGAGTGTCCTCTCTCTCCCCAGACCGGATCCCCCAGATCCTCAACGTGGCCTCAGAACTGGAGTTCAACTTAGAGACGATGCCCCGGATCAACTGTGCAGCCGCAGGGAACCCCTTCCCAGTACGGGGCAGCATGGAGCTACGCAAGCCAGACGGCACCGTGCTCCTGGTCAGCCCCAATGACCCCTCACCCACTGGCCCCCCAATCCCACCAGCTTCACAGGTGATCCCTCAGAACCTTCCACAGGCCCTACGTGCTGGCCTGACCATGGCTCAAATGGTGTCAGGCTGATTGGTGAGGGGCTGCCACCAGACCTCTGTCCCATTGTCAGCCCAGACAGACAATGTGTACCTGCCACAAGGGTGCACATTCTCTGTGGTCTGTCCACTTCCCCTGTCTCTTTTAGTCCACCAAGGCCATTGTGGAGCCAGATAGGACCACAGCTGAATTCGAGGTGCCCCGCTTGGCTCTTGGAGACAGTGGGTTCTGGGAGTGTCGTGTGTCCACATCTGGTGGCCAAGACAGCTGGTGCTTCAAGGTCAATGTCAAAGGTCAGTGATATCCTGGGCCCTAGAGGATGAACAGTGAGCAGAGTAGGCACTAGCCGATGTTGCTCAGACTGGGAATCCTAGCAGGAAGGGCAAGGGCATCTAAGGTCACAGCCCAGAAATTGGCAACGAAGAGGGCTGTAGTCAACCAAGGGTCTGGACTGAGCAGTGCCAATACTGGGGCACAGCTTAGTCCCATCTGGAAAGGACCTGTCATGCTCCAGAAACTGGGGACACCCTCCAGACTCACCCTCCCTCCTGCCTAGCCATGCTTTCCAGCTTCCCCCATCACCACCACACACATACAAGTGTGCCTTTAACTCTGCCTCTGGAATGCCACTTCTGTGAGTCACCCCACACGGGCACTTAGTGCTGGGACAGGGGAGTGCATGGGGCTGTGGAGCTCAGACAGTAGCCTGCCTGGCTTCCCAGAGGTGGTGCATGCACAGGAGGCTGCCAGGTGAATAAGGAGGGAACACCAGTGCCCAGGACGGCTCAGAGCAGAGCACCCCCACCCTGGTCTAGGTAGCCCTTTACCTTCTCCAGCCTTGGCCATTCACACCCTGCCACCCCTTGGCCCTGCTTTCCCTCTGTTCTCTCTTACCATCCTCTCACTATCACACTGCGTCCCTGTTCCTCCCCAGCCCCCACCCCACTCCTTTACATCCCTCTCCACCACCAGGCTCCACCTCCAGCCTTTCTCTTCTCACTGTCTCTGGGCTTTGGACCCAGACGCCCTGGGTTTGAATCCTCTCTCTACAAATTCCTACCTCCATTACCCTAGGCAAATTACCTAACCTCTCTTAGTTTGTTTCTCTCTCTGTAAAATGGGGATATTGGTGCTTACTTGATAGGGTTACTATGAAGATTAAATTAGATGATGCACTTAAGCATTTAGCCCAGTGCCTGGCACAGGCTGTTTGCTCAATATATGTTGACAATTATTGTTAGTATTTAAAATGTCATCTAGTCCTGAGATTTCAATCTCATTCCCTGGCAATTCTGCAGCCAAGACTCTTTTCCTTACTCCAGACCCATCTGGTGGGACCTCCACAGCGGGGGGCATCTTCAGTGGGGGTCTGGTTCTGAAGTCGTGCCAGTTAACTGGTGTCTGATTCAGGGGCCCACTTTGTATCCAGCCACCTCCTGGACATCCAGTCCCCTGCATGAGCCGTGGCGACCAGGGGCTTCTCAGGATCCAAACTGGACCTTCATCTCCCCCCAAATCAGCACCTCCTGACATTCTCATTGCTGCCTGAAACCCCCTTAGCTCACAACCCTGCGTCCTCCTTGACTGACCTTCCTTCCTTCCTTCCTTTTATCCCTCCTTCCTTCTTTCTGTCCTTCCATCCATCCATTCATCCTTATTAGAAAGTCAACCTAGTAAACGCTTGAGAGAGGCAAGGGAACCCATTAAGGCATTAATGCGAGAATCTGGAGAGAAAAGCTGAGGCTATAACAGGGGCAGTGACCATGAAGGGAGGACACCGGGTGGGAACACAAAAGCTGTTTGGGGGTAAAATCCATTGATTTGAGGTGGCCCGGTCAGACAGACCTGGTTCAAACCCTGGCTCTATCTCCTAGCTGTGTGTCCTTAGATAAGTTATACAATGTCTCTGGGCCTGTTTCTTTGTTCATAATACAGAGGTAATAAGCTCTGTCTGAAAGGTAGTTGTGAGAACTAGAGGTCATGCGTATGAAGTATCAGGGATGAGCAGGTGCCCATCACTGGCACCTTTTTATTTTAATTAAGAGAGTGGTGAAGGGAAGGGGCAAGAACAGGGCAACACCCAGGTGTTTCCCAGCCTTGGGTTCCAGCCTTCTGTCTACCCCACACTGCATGGGCAGAGTGCTCTCCCCCAGACCCCTGGCTGGCCATGTCACTCCCTCACTGAACAGCTTTTGGGACACCCTCATGCCCGTAATGCCGAATCCCCATTTCCCAAGCTGCCCAGGGGCCAGAACTCTATCTTCCCTGGGCCCTGACCACTCTGGTCATCTGTTGAATTGGTCTCCTCCCAGCCCAGAGGGTCCCCAGATCCACACAAAGACCCAGAGGTGTCTTTAATGCCCAGAGCACAGTGTCCTCTCCTTTTTCTGAGGACTGGAGAGGTGATTGAGCCATGCCTTACTCGAGTCTCCTGGCAGTGCCCCCAGTGCCCCTGACTGCACCGCGGCTCCTGGCCAGGCAGAGCCGCCAGCTTGTGGTCTCCCCGCTGGTCTCATTCTCTGGGGATGGACCCATCTCCTCTGTCCGCCTGCACTACCGGCCCCAGGACAGCACTGTGGCCTGGTCCACCATTGTGGGTGAGTGGGGAAGAGCTGGGGGACCGAGGGGGGTTAAAGCAGGACAGGGGTGTCGGGCAGTGATGAGGGGATAAGGTGAGAGTGGAAAGGGAGGGAGGATGGTGTCAGGAGAAGACAGGGGCTGTGGGGAGAAGGGCGGCTTGAGGAAGAGGTTGGGGCTGAGTGCTCTGTGCTGAACCCCCCACCCCAGTGGACCCCAGTGAGAATGTGACCTTAATGAACCTGAGGCCGAAGACAGGATACAGTGTCCGTGTGCAGCTGAGCCGGCCAGGGGAAGGGGGAGAGGGGGCCTGTGGGCCTCCCACCCTCATGACCACAGACTGTCCTGGTGAGAGGCCAAGAGGCATCACTTCCTGTCCCTGAGAAGTTATTGTCCTGCCCACTCAGGGCTGTCATGTCTTGTCCACCCCAGGTGCCCCTGCCTTTCCCATTGGAGGTTGCCCCACCCTGTCCACTGGGTCCGTCCCATCCAGCCCCAAGGGTCCAGTGGACAGTTCTGACCCCTGACCTCTGGCCCCAGAGCCCTTGTTGCAGCCATGGCTGGAGGGCTGGCATGTGGAGGGCCCTGACCGGCTGCGAGTGAGCTGGTCCTTACCCTCGGTGCCTGGGCCACTGGTGGGCGACGGTTTCTTGCTGCGCCTGTGGGACGGGGCGCGGGGGCAGGAGCGGCGGGGGGA
>NW_007728666.1:171191-177566 GCF_000696425.1 Galeopterus variegatus | reverse complement strand
CGGCGGGAGAACGTCTCGTCCCCCCAGGCCCGCACCACCGTCCTGACTGGACTCACACCTGGCACCCACTACCAGCTGGATGTGCGGCTCTACCACTGCACCCTCCTAGGCCCTGCCTCATCCCCTGCACGCGTGCTTCTGCCCCCCAGCGGTATGACCAGGACAGGGGCAATGGGTGGGGATGGGAGAGGACATGGGACACAGGGACACATGAGACCCCAGAGGACATGGAGAGCGCACAGGACACACCTAGAGTATCAGGCAGACATGAGCCCAGGGAGGACATAGGACAAGGGGAGAGAGAAGATACCAAGAGCACATGGGTCACCAGGAGCATGTGGGATGGGGGGAGTTTGGGGAGGTCGGGTTCACGTGGAGAACAAGGGTCATAGGGGCTTGGGGAGCACAGCACATAGGGGGGACATAGGGAGGAGCTGGGAGTGAAGGCGGCCTGGGGATGGAAAGGAATTCAGCCTGGAGGGGAAGAAGTGGGTGGCAGGGTGCCTCCCATTCTGGGGTGTCCAGAGCANATTCAGCTGATGTGGCAGCGCCCAGAGGCGCCATCTGGGCCTATATCCAAGTACATCGTGGAGGTGCAGGTGGCTGGGGGCTCAGGAGACCCACTGTGGATGGACGTGGACAGGCCCGAGGAGACAAGCACCATCGTCCGTGGCCTCAATGCCAGCACACGCTACCTCTTCCGTGTGCGGGCCAGCATCCAGGGTCTCGGTGACTGGAGCAACACAGTAGAACAGTCCACCCTGGGCAACGGTGAGAGCAGGGCCCGTGGGACTCCTGGGCCCTGAGGTTGGTCTCAGTGCACTCCCCCTCCATGTCACCCCCTGCCTTAGAGCTAGGGCATCCCAGGCCCCTCCAACAAATGACACAAGCCCTAGGACTCTGACCCTTCCCTTCTCATGATCCATTGTCCTAGGGCTAGGAAAATCATGTTGCTCCCCATGACACCCCTGGTGCCTTCCTTCATGCAGCCCGAGTGACCTCCCTATGTCCATACCTGGATCTCTGACCTCTCCCTCTGTGTGACCCCACGGTGGCCTCTGGGTTCCCAAACCCAGGCATCCCCATGATCTGCCACTCTTGTTGTGCCCAGGGCTGCAGAGCGTGGGCCCAGTCCAAGAGAGTCGGGCGGCTGAAGAGGGCCTGGATCAGCAGCTGATCCTGGCTGTGGTGGGCTCTGCATCTGCCACGTGCCTCACCATCCTGGCCGCCCTCTTAACCCTGGTGTGCATCCGCAGAAGCTGCCTGCATCGGAGACGCACCTTCACCTACCAGTCAGGATCGGTCAGTGTCCGTACCCATCCCAGGGTGCATGTGCGCAGTCCCTTGCGTGTGTATGTTTCTACCCACATACACACAAGTACTTGCATGCTACGTGCATGTATGTGTATTTATGTCGCAGGTATAAGACTACACTCAACAATACTCAAGGGTGCAAAATGTAATTTTCTCTGTTTCTCTAGAACTGAACTCAGCTTGTGAGCCCATTTATATTAGTGGTGAAATATTAACATTCCCAGTTCAGAATAACTCAGTCATGTCTATATTTCACCATGGCCAATTCCAGGTTTGTACTCGGTCAGTTCAGCATTCTCCCCACCCCTTGTCCTTCTCCCTAGGGGTGATCTAAGCCTGGGCAGCACAGTGATATCATGGAGGGGCACCTGGGGTCCGTGCTGGCCTCTGTCCTTGCAGGCCCTCCCGACTTGGGAGCCAGCCTCCATCCACATGCATCTGTGGCTGATGTCCTCGGCCTTACTGTCGCCTCCTGCCAACGGGCCACTCATGCTGTGAGCTCCTCATCCCAACCTTTATCTTTGCCAATCCTAGAGCCTCCTCTGGGGTGCTTCCCTTTACCCTGCAGGGGGCAATGACCCCTCCTACAGCTGTGTCCACCACTCTAGAATTGTGCTAGGGCTGCGGCCTCACTAGCGCCTTTTGAGAATTGAAGCCGAACTACCACTCTTCCTGGCTTCCTGTAAACCCGACTAGGTTTTCTGTCCTCCTGGAGTCCACGCCCCAAGAGCCTCCTCTGGGGTGCTTCCCTTTACCCTGCAGGGGGCAATGACCCCTCCTACAGCTGTTTCCACCACTCTAGAATTGTGCTAGGGCTGCGGCCTCACTAGCGCCTTTTGAGAACTGAAGCCGAACTACCACTCTTCCTGGCTTCCTGTAAACCTGACTAGGTTTTCTGTCCTCCTGGAGTTCACGCCCCTCCAACCCTCAGGCCAGTTCTCAGAGGGGAGGTGGCAGAGGGGTGTGACTCTTCTTCAGGGACCCAGTATCACCCCATCTTGTCACATCCCACCTCGTTTTCCCACCCTTGATCCTGTCTCCTCTGATATCTCCCCCACTGTTGTCACTTACCATCTGAACTCTGCCCTTGGCCCTCTAGGCCCTTGATATTTAAAGCCAAGCTTTGGCATTTCAAAACAAACAAAAAAACCCCTCTTCTCTCGAGGGCTGACCCTTGTAATAGAAAGCCTAGTGTCCAAGGCTAGTGTCTCTGCTTTGCCTTTAAAAAAAAAAAAAACCCATTCAGAGATTCAACTGGCTGCTTTGTTCCTGGCTGTGTTGGCTCTCCCTCTGAGGTCAGTGCACACAGAAAGCCGTCACTGCTGGGGTGGGGGAGGGTAGGAGGACAAGTGTTGAGGCAAGGAGGTGAGAAAGCAGTCTTTGACATACATATTATCAAGATGTATCCCTGCCACACATGCCTGCTACAGACATGCGTGCACACGAATGTGTGTGCCATGTAAGCGTGCACGTGTGCTTCCCCATGTGACCATGTCCTCAGCCCTTGCCCATCAAGCTGGCCTTCAGGTCACTTAGGGATCCCCACCACAAGGTCTGTCTTCCAGTTCTCATACTGGCAGCTCCCTTGGTCCTGTTCAGCTCTTTCCTTTCCCTGACATCAACCCTGCCCAGGTGGCCCACCTCCCACTCAGGTGAGGGAACTGGACGCTCCTCTTTGTTAGGTTCCAGGCCTGGTTTTAGAGGATAGATGCCAAGTGGGTGGACAGGGGTAATCTCTGCTTCTGCTGCTGTGGGGAAGAAAACCCCTCCACTGGCTCCCAGCAGCTCAGTGCTTAGCATGTAGTGGGTGCTCAATAAATATAGTGTCACCTGCTGCTCAAGGCTGGAATGCTCTCCAGAGCAACCCTAGTAACAAAAAAGCCTAGTTGTGGAATTAGCAGAATAATGGCAAGCTCACTACTTCCCATCCCAGCTCATTCCAATACTTTTCTGTTTTAAACATTAGAAAGATCATCTTTCCATTGACTCACATTATGGCTTCTAGCAACTTTGTCCACAGCCTTCGTTCTGCCCTCCAGAACCCCATACACCAGATCCCCAGGCTGTGGCCTCTGCATTTCTCCCCTTGGACATCTGTCTGCCCAACGACCCTGTGGCTCTATCACCTATGATTTTGTCTCAGTATATGCCCTCTGTATGTCTGTCTCTGGCTGACCACGAGGGTGCCTTCTGTGTGGGTCTGTTTGTCTAACCACTGGAACCTCTCTTGGTGTGCCGGTCTGTGCCTCCTCCTGCCCCCCTGTGGACTGTCTGCCCCTTGTTCCATCCTGTGAAGGGCGAGGAGACCATCCTACAGTTCAGCTCAGGGACCTTGACGCTGACCAGGAGGCCAAAACCACAGCCCGAGCCCCTGAGTTACCCAGTGCTGGAGTGGGAGGACATCACCTTTGAAGACCTTATCGGGGAGGGCAACTTCGGCCAGGTCATCCGGGCCATGATCAAGAAAGATGGGCTCAAGATGAATGCAGCCATCAAGATGCTGAAAGGTCCCCTGGAAGTGACCCCTGGCCCCAGCCCAGACCCTCTCCTTTGTCCCACAGATCCCAGGCCCCACCTGGCTCCCTCCAGCCACTGACCCCAGCCCTCACCAGCCCACATCCTTTCCCCAGAGTTATTTCTGGCAAAAGTGATATTGGATTCTTTACACAGAGTATGCCTCTGAAAATGACCATCGTGACTTTGCGGGAGAACTGGAAGTTCTGTGCAAATTGGGACATCACCCCAACATCATCAACCTCCTGGGGGCCTGTGAGAACCGAGGTGAGCCCCCAACTCAACACATCCCCATTCTTCCAGCCCCCATCATCAGTATGTATACTGTCATAACATATGTCAGTGTATATTATCGCCTCCACTGCATCGGTGGCTTGCTGGGAGCTGCGGGCTGCCTCTGCTTCACTCTTGGGTCTTCTTCATGCTTCAGGTTCTCCGTCGATTACCACTGGGTACCTGCTCCCACCCCAGGGTGCCTGTGTCTAAATCACCACTTGCATGTCCTCACTTCCCAGGTTACTTGTATATCGCTATTGAATATGCCCCCTATGGGAACCTGCTAGATTTTCTGCGGAAGAGCAGGGTCCTGGAGACTGACCCAGCTTTTGCCCGAGAGCATGGAACGGCCTCCACCCTCAGCTCCCGGCAGCTGCTGCGTTTTGCCAGTGACGCCGCCAATGGCATGCAGTACCTGAGTGAGAAGCAGGTGTGTGAGTGGGCGTGGGGGGTAGAGGGAAGAGGGAAGGCCACTGGCCAACCCCAGGAGATAAAGTCAGCAGGCTCTAGTTGGATGTGGGGACTGAGGAGTAGCAAGAAGGAAAGACGTGACCTGGGGTCCTGCTCAGGTGAGTGGGTGAGAGCGAGGGTGACAGGGCAGAGCTGAAGGTGAGAGGCAGGCGGGAGGGGGCATTGCCCTGGAAGTCTCGGGGGCTCCCTGGTGGAGGTGTTGGGCGAGCACTTGTATATGCCAGCCTGGAACACAAGAGAGAGGCCTGGCCAGAGATGACAGTCTGGCACAGACGGTGGCTCTGGTGGTGAGGGAGTGACTGAGATCCCGCAGAGAGGCCAAGTCTGAGCCCAAGTGTGAGAACACCCTCCCCGAATGAGAGGAGAGACAGGACAACTGCTGGAGGGGACAGGAGGCTGAGGGAAGGCATTTTAAAGATAGTAGAGTTTTGAGCATCTGTGAATGCAGAGGGGGAGGGGGCCGTGCGGAGGGAGGGAGCTCTCTGAGGACGGTGGAGGGACGGTCACCTGGGGACCTGCACCATGAGGGAGGAGCAGAAAGTGAGGGGAAAGGGGTAGGGAGCATGGAAAGGGGGGAAGGTGCAAGGTGGCCACCACTGTCCCAGGAAGAGGGCTGCAGCCTGACATTGGCCATGGCCAGTCACAGGAAGTGGGGACAAGAGCCAGCACTGATGTTTCCCAGGCAGGCATCAAGGGTGCTGGTCAAGACTGCTGGCGGGGCCAGATGCCTTGCTGGCCCAGCTGTCCCAGCCTCCCTCAACCCTCAGTCTCCCCTCACTTCTGACCTTGCCTGCAGTTCATCCACAGGGACCTGGCTGCCCGAAACGTGCTGGTCGGAGAGAACCTGGCCTCCAAGATCGCAGACTTTGGGCTTTCTCGGGGGGAGGAGGTTTATGTGAAGAAGACGATGGTAAGTCTCACTCAACACCTCCACAGGGCCCGTGCTTGGCCCTGACCCCCAGAGCCCCCAAACAGGCCCTTCCTCCACAACCAACTCCTCAAACTCGTTCTCTCCCAGGGGCGTCTCCCAGTGCGCTGGATGGCCATCGAGTCTCTGAACTACAGTGTCTATACCACCAAGAGTGACGTGTGAGTGTGGGGCTGGGACGGGGTGAGGGGCTTGGTCCTCAAGGATCATGCTGGCAGAACCTAGACACATCTCAGAAATATCTCAGGTAGTCAAAGGCATGACTTGGGCATCCCTCGGTGTTTCCCAGGTGAGACACAGATGTGTCTTCAGTATAATGTGGTGGTGCCCAACATCTTGTGGGAAGGTGGGGAGCCATTTGGAAGGAAGTTTTGTCTTGGAAGGTGTTTCAGGGGTAGCACTGGGGTGGGGGGAAGTTTAGGGTTGTGTTTGTGTGAGATGCTTCAGAGAGGTTTGGGAATGCTGGTGGATAATTCCCGGGGTAGATGGAGAGACCATTCAAGGCATGCTCTCACCTTCCTCACTGAAGGGCAGGGCCATGTCCACCTGAGAGTCTCACCAGAGCATGGCCCCCAAGACTCCCGCTCTCTGCTCCCACCCAGATGGCATCTCAGCAGACTCCTCCCCTCTCTCCAGGGATTTCCACCTCATTCTAAGCCTGACCTGCCCAACTTTTCAGGCCGGACTCCTGAGCTGCTCTGCCCTTTGCCCCAAGTCCTTTGGCCTGGCCTGTTTGGCCCACTGTCCACCACACTGATCACCCCTCTGACCACCACACACCTACTTCCTGCTTCTTCCCCAACACTCCCCAGATTCCCTCCCCCCAGTAGAATTCCCTCCCCTAGTTTTGGGCTTGAGGGGCACCCGTATGG
>NW_007728666.1:167867-170591 GCF_000696425.1 Galeopterus variegatus | reverse complement strand
TGCCCTCGAGCAAGCCAGCTAACCTCTCAGTGCCTCAGCATCTCCATCTATGAGATGGAGATAATAATAGAACCTATATCATAGGGTTGTTGTGAGGGTTAAATGAACTAGCACATACATTAAATGATCAGTGCCTGAACCATAGTAAGTGCTCAATTAAAATATTAGCTACAGATATTTGGGCCTGAGTTTGGGAGGCGGGGGCTATGAAGGAGCTTCCCTGGAGCAGAGACCACAGCTGGCAAGGCTAGATACCTGCAGAGTAGATACATGCAGGGTCTGGGAGGGGCTGCACATCTTGGGTAGGTAGAGGCTAAGCTGCTGGGCCCCTAGAAGTTAACTATGTACATCCTTCTCATTTCAGCTGGTCCTTTGGGGTCCTCCTCTGGGAGATAGTGAGCCTTGGTGAGTCCCTGACCTCCATGCCCCAGAGTGCCCCATCTTACTCCTCGCTGGGCCCTGGACTGAAAGAGCTTTGTGCCCTCCTGCAGGAGGCACACCCTACTGTGGCATGACCTGTGCTGAGCTCTATGAGAAGCTGCCGCAGGGCTACCGCATGGAGCAGCCTCGAAACTGTGATGATGAAGTGTGAGTCGCCTCACGCTTGAGCTATGTGACTCCATCTCTGTGATGAGTGACCTCCACTTTGAGCCCTGTGGCCCCATTGCCCTGTGACCCTCATCTCAGCAGTGCTTCCTCTGCAGGTACGAGCTGATGCGTCAGTGCTGGCGGGACCGTCCATACGAGCGACCCCCCTTTGCCCAGATCGCACTGCAGCTGGGCCGCATGCTGGAAGCTAGGAAGGTGAGGAGACGGGGTGGTGGGGACTGGGGATTACCCACGTCACAGGGATGCCCTCTCACAGGTGCCAGATAGCAGCAGCTGCCTGTTCCCTGTCCCCACCACACTGCCCACCCAAACTCCCTCAGCTGGGGCCATCTCCATGATTCAGCTGGGCACAGGATACACCTCCCTTCCCAGCCCTCGGTGGGTTGGACACTAGGCCCTTCCAAACTTGCAAGACTGCCACTCGCCCCAACAGCAAATCCCTCCCCCAAGCCCCAGGTCGCAGGCTGCTTGCCTGTCCTCCCCTGCAGAGGTCATCAGCCCATTCTTACCTGGACACCTCTCCTCATCTGGCACACAGCCAGAGCAGAATGCATGAATGGTCAGCTGGTCAAATGGATGGATGGTGAATGAATGATACAGGAACTGTGTGAACGAATGAATGGAATTAGTGGATGGATGGTACAATAATCATACAAATAAATACATAATTTAATAAGTGAATCTAATAACCATTGAATAAATGAATTGTCAAATAAATGTAAATGAAGAAATATATCAAAATGAGTAAATACAAAAAGAGTTTGTCATATAGATTATTTAATGATTAAATAACTATCTTAAGAATGAAGGAATGACCAAATAACCATATAAATGAGTGAATCATCAAAAATGGCCTTATGCATAGATGAGTAAGTAAATGAGTGAATGAATGCATAAGCAAACAATTTATTGGATGAGCACATGAAAAACCCTGATCTAACAATAGTGTCAAGGTCCTTTCTCCTGAGAACCTCCCGTACCCCTCTGTGGTCTGCTGCCCTCACTGCTCCAAGCTGGGAACAGCCACCCTTGGCCATGGGGCCATCTTGAGTCTCCAGAGCAAATCAGTGTTTAACCTCCCGTACCCCTCTGTGGTCTGCTGCCCTCACTGCTCCAAGCTGGGAACAGCCACCCTTAGCCATGGGGCCATCTTGAGTCTCCAGAGCAAATCAGTGTTTCTTCAAAGGCCCCAAACGCATGGAAGTCAAGGAGCTTGGGGCCAGATGCACCCCCATCCCTGGTCCCCACTAAAGCTCTGGCTCTGCCCCAGGCCTATGTGAACATGTCGCTGTTTGAGAACTTCACTTACGCGGGCATTGATGCCACAGCAGAGGAGGCCTGAGCCACCATCCACTGGAACCTGACTCTGCTGGCCGGAGCACACTCTGCTCTCCAATCTGTGACTCTGACCCTTACAGCCTCTGACTTTAGCTGCCACCAGGAATTTTTTTAACTTATGAAGAAATGAGGGGATTCCAGGGATGGAGCGGGCTCAGGGTCTGCATCCTCTGCAGCTGCTCATAGCTCCCTTTACACCCTTCACCTCCTCCCTTCTAGTTCAGCTGCTGCATGTGTGCCCCTCACTCTGCTGCTCCCCACACGCAAACCCCTACGCCAGCCCCTCCACCAAGCCAGCCCCACTCACACCCTGCAGCATGCCCTGTTCAGCTACTTCTACTCCCTGCCTTGTATTCAAAAAATAATAATAAATGCTCTGAGAAGCTCCATCCAGTGTCTGCCTTTTACTGCTGGTCAGTCGGAGTAGGGGGAGGGGTGCTAAACCCCAGAGAGAGAAACTGGACTTCCCAAGAAAAAAAACAATGTCTCTCGTTACACTGTGTGAGGCCCAGACCCTCTGTTGAGGTTGCCTCTCCATGATGCAAGATGCTCTGGGAGATCCATTTTGCACATACACCACTAGCCCCCACCTCTGTCCCAGTCAGAAGGCTGATTTTCCCCTGGTCGGTCACTCCATGCCCTCCACCTCCATCACCATCCCATCTCCCTGTATCTCTAGTTAGCTGCCAGTCTAGGATTCCAAACACAGTCCATGCCAGGATTGGCTGTAGCCCAGCCTCAGCTCCCACTGACACCTAAGCACCTGACTCTGGCCTG
>NW_007728666.1:163256-167677 GCF_000696425.1 Galeopterus variegatus | reverse complement strand
GTTGAGTTCCCTACACTCCTCATCCTTTCCCCTATGCTTCTAGGCAGCCTTCCCTGGGTTGGTAGTCACCTTACTGCCCAGCCTGTGGGCCCAAGGGAGGACGTCAGAGTCCACTCCCAACTTCAGCCAGCCATGGTAGGATTCCTTTGCCTTGCTCAGGGTCTCAAAGTGTTCTGGGAAGTGCTTCTCTCCTGGGTTCCTGCTCCCTGTCCTGAAAGTTAGTCACTTCAGCCAGCCATGGTAGGATTCCTTTGCCTTGCTCAGGGTCTCAAAGTGTTCTGGGAAGTACTTCTCTCCTGGGTTCCTGCTCCCTGTCCTGAAAGTTAGTCACATACCACCCCCTGCCATGTGGTGTCTGTGCTTGCCCACCCTTCAGATTGCTCAGGCTGGTCTCAGATATTTTTCCCACTGGTTCTTAGGAAACAAGGCTGGTCGTGTTTCACACATTCTTTCAGTGAACCAGATGAAATCAAAGAAGGCATTACTTGTTAGGTCACTGTAGTTAAGAGCACAGATTCTGGAATCACACAGACCTGTGTTCAAGTCCTTGCTATATCACTTACTGTCTGCGGGCCTTGGTTGTCACTTAACCTCTCTGAGCTTCAGTTTTCTCTTCTGAAAAATGGGATTGGTGATAACTACCTCATTGTTGTTAGTGTTAAATGAGATCACACAGGCACATCTTTCACAGCACTGGGCCTGGCACACAGTAAGCGCTCAGTGTCAGTTGATGTCATTGTATACAAATGCAAGAATTTGGCGGGAGGTGATTATCAGAATCTGTGTTCCCAAAACACTTGAATGATTGGAGTGTGGGGATGAATTTAAGAGGAAGAAATTAACTGGACTAAATGGGAGGTTCTGTAGGAGTGAGGAGATGGGATTTGCTAGAACTAAACCTCATTTCAGATCCATATTCACTGCAGGGATATTCCCAGGTCCAGGGTGTGGAGATTAAGAAGTTGTCCCTGATGGGGATGGACCTGTAAACGAAAACGCACCTGTGGGGTGACAGACATGTAAACAAACAAAATACAGAGGTGTGTGCTGCAAGAGAGGGAGGGGACCTGGGGAACACAGGAGTTGTTGAGTTGAGTCAGGAAAGCTTTTCCAAAGGAAGTGACATTTTAATTTGAGTCATGAAGAGGAAGCAGGAGTTCACCAGAGGAAGAGATCCTGGCACAGGAAACAGCACCTGTGACACATGGTGTATTTAGGAGCTGCGAATAGTTCCACGTGGCTGGAACAAAAGGAAAAATAGCTCTGTGAGGGTAATGAACCCGGAGAGGTGATGGAGGCCAGGCCATGCTGGGCCTTATAGGCAGCATTAAGGATATGGGCCCAAGAGCAGAGAGTAGCCCTGGAAGAGATGTAAGCAGGGTATATCATGATCAGGTTTGCATTTTTTAAAAAGTCACTCTGGCTGTCCATTGGAGAATGGACTATACAGGGAAAAAAGTGAAGAGTGGGGAGCATGCCTATAAATTAGATACCTTAGATGAAATAGGTAGATTTCTAGAAAGACACAAACAACTGAAACTGATTCAAGAAGGAATAGATTATCTAAATAGACTTATAACAAGTAAAGAGAATTGAGTTAATAATCAAAAATCTACCCACAAAGGCTATGAAGGCTGTGCTGGCAAATTCTACCAAACGTTTAAAACATAAGTAGAAAGGGCTGGCTGGTTGGCCTATTTGGTAGAGCATGGTGCTGACAACACCAAGGTCAAGGGTTCAGATTCCCATATCAACCAGCCACAACAACAATAACAAAGAATAAATACAAAATCTTCATAAACTTTTCCAAAAAATAGAAGAAAGAGTGATTCCCAATTTATCCTGTGAGGCCAGTATTGCTATGATACCCAGAGTAGACAAAGACATCACAAGAAAACTAAAGACCAATATCTCTTAAGAATATGGATATAAATCCATCAACATGTAAAAAAGATCATATGCCATAATCACGTGGGATTTATCTCCAGAATGCAAGGTTGCTTGAATATCTGAAAATCAGTTAATGTAATACATTACATCAGTAGAATAAAAACAAAAACTACCGAATCATCTCAAAAGATGTAAAAAAAGCATTTGATAAAATCCAACACCTTTTCAAGACTTGAATATCTGAAAATCAGTTAATGTAATACATTACATCAGTAGAATAAAAACAAAAACTACTGAATCATCTCAAAAGATGTAAAAAAAGCATTTGATAAAATCCAACACCTTTTCAAGATTTAAAATAAATAAAATAAAATTATAAATAGAAGGAAATTTCATCAACCTGATAAAGGGCATTTACAAAAAACCCACAGCTAACATGATACTTAATAGTGAAAGACTGATGCTTTCCTCTTATGATCAGGAAAAAGGCAAGGATATCTGCTCTCTCCACTTTTATTCAACATCACACTGGAGGTTCTAGCCAGAACAGCTGGGGGAAAAAAAGAAAAAGAAATAAATAGCATCCAGACTGGAAAGGAAGAAGTAAAACTATCTGTATTTGCAGATAACATGACTACATACATAGTAAATCCAAAGGAATCCATTAAAAAACAATTAGACCTAATAAACAAGTTCAGCAAAGTTGCAGAATACAAGATCAATATATAAAAGCAATTTTTTTCTATACACTTGCAAAAAACAATCTGAAAATGGAAATAAGAAAACAATTCCATTTACAACAGCATTAAATAGTGCAAAACCTATATCCTGAAAACTATAAAACATCATTGAAAGAAATTAAAGAAGATCTAAATAAATAGAAAAGCATCTCATGTTCATGAATTGGAAGACAATATTGGTAAGATGATAATACTTCCCAAATTGATCTACAGATTGAATGCAATCCCATTCAGAATCACAGCTGGGTTCTTTGTAGAAATTGACAAACTGATTCTAAAATTCATATGGAATTGCAAAGAACTCATAATAGCCAAAGCAATCCTGGAAAAAGGAGCAAAGTTGAAGGACTCACGCTTTCATATTTCAAAACTTACTACAAAACAACAAAAATCAAGACTGTGTGATACTGGCATAAAGATAGACATATAGATCAATGAAGTAGAACTGAGAGTCTGGAACTAAACCCACGTGTCTGTGGTCAACTGATTTTCAACAAAGGTGCCAAGGCCATTAAAATTAGAAAGAATAGTCTTCAACCGATGGTGCTAGGTCAGCAGGATAGGCACATGCCAAAAAATGAAGTTGGACCCCTACTGAAACAGTATATACAAAAATTAACTCAAAGTGGATCAAAGACCTAAATATAACAGTCAAAACTGTAAAACCCTTAGAAGAGGGCTGGCCAGTTATTTCAGTTGGTTAGAGAGTGGTGCTGATAACACCAGGATCAAGGGTTTGAATCCCCATACCGGCAAGCCACAAAAACAAAAACAAAAATCCTTAGAAGAAAGCGTAGGCGCACATCATTACCTCAGATTTGGTAGTGGATTCTTAGATATGTCAGTGAAGTAACAATTACAAAATAAAACATAATTTAGACATCATCAAAATTAAAAACTTTTATGCATCAAACTTACAAGAAGGTGAAAAGACAACCACAGAACTGGGAGAAAACATTTTCAAACCATATATCTTAAAGAGACTTGTATCTAGAATATTTAAAGAAGTCTTACAACTCAATAATAAAGAGACGGAATACCCAATTTTTACAACGGGCAAAGGATCTGAATAGACATTTCTCCAAAGAAAATATTCAATTGGCCAAAATGCACATGAAAAGATGTTCATGCAGATGGCAGAAGTGTGCCCAGGGATATCAGCATCCAAGGTCAGGCCCTGTCACTGCCACAGACACCACTGCTGCATGGGTGGTCGGCCACAGCCACAGCTGCCACAATCGTGGCTCAACACAGCAGAAGCAGCCACTGCTGCTGTTCAGGTAGTCCACCAATCAATCAATTGCATTGACACAAGAAGAGTCACCGGCAGAGCCTGGGGAAAGAGGTTAGCAAGCACAGACCCACAACCCAGTGGCCCAACCCACCAGGGGAATTACCCTGCCACACACAGTAGCATGTCTGGGGATGGGAGGTACATGTGCAGCCCATGTGACTGCCTTGATCCGGGGAGAGATACATAGTGCAGAAACCCAGAATACCCAAATAGGATAAAAAGGAAAATTCCCAATCACCACCAACCCATCCCCCAACCAGGGGAAGCAAGGACCCAGGAAGAGTTTTGGCCTCTAGGAAAGAGGAAAGAGAAACCCAGGGTCATCCATTCAAATGGAGGAGCTCCAGTATACACCAGCACACTCAATCACTGGACATGGGACAATAGCTGGGATGCCAACAAGTCTGCTCAAGTTCACCCACCCCAGCCAGAAGGAAACAGAGCACCCAGGCGCTTCTCCTAAGAACTGGGGAGCTTGCCCATGTCCTCAAAAAAAC
>NW_007728666.1:156476-162903 GCF_000696425.1 Galeopterus variegatus | reverse complement strand
AGGAAAATTCCCAATCACCACCAACCCATCCCCCAACCAGGGGAAGCAAGGACCCAGGAAGAGTTTTGGCCTCTAGGAAAGAGGAAAGAGAAACCCAGGGTCATCCATTCAAATGGAGGAGCTCCAGTATACACCAGCACACTCAATCACTGGACATGGGACAATAGCTGGGATGCCAACAAGTCTGCTCAAGTTCACCCACCCCAGCCAGAAGGAAACAGAGCACCCAGGCGCTTCTCCTAAGAACTGGGGAGCTTGCCCATGTCCTCAAAAAAACAACACAGTGTCACCAGCCTCATCAAGAAATCACTAAATGCCCCAGAGGCTAGGCCATGGAAGCATTCATATGCAACTCCAACACTGAAATGGCCAAATGACCCACATAGAGGCTGCCCTACTTCATCGACTTAGAACCAATACTAAAACACCCTACTCAATGGTGAATGTAAAACACATCTACAGGAGGAAGTCTTTCTCCTTAAAGACCACTCCAGAGTAATGGAAGAAACAACTGCTCTACCAGATAATCAGACATCAACATAGGGATACTAGAAATATTGGGGGGGGGGTGTCCACCAAAAATAAGAAAATATGATGCCACCAAAAGAATACAATAATTTTCAAGAACCAGATCCCACAGAGCAGGAAACCCTTGAAGTGAGTGAAAAGGAATTCCAAGCAACAATCTTATGGAAACTCAGTGAGATACAAGAAGACCCACACAACACAACAAAATAAGAAAAAGTATCCAGGATACAAAGGAGGAAATTTACAAAGAGATTAATACATTAAAAAAGAATGTAGTAGAACTCCTGGAACTGAAGGATTCATTCAGTGGGAAAAAAAAAAAAAAAACCAAGAGCTTAAGCAGCAGGTTAGAGCAAGCAGAGGAAAGTATTTCTGATCTTGGAGACAGTCTTTTTGAAATAATCCAGGCAGACAAAAAAGAAAAAAGAATTTTAAAAAATGAAGAAAATCTAAGAGAGATAGCGACAGCCTTAAGCACACAAACGTCTGAATCATGGATGCTCCAGCGAGGAGAAAGGAAAAGGCATTGAAAACCTATTCAATGAAATAATAGTGGGAAACTTCCCAGGTATAAGGAGAGATACGTATGCTTTCTTCTAGGGATTTTTGTTTTTGTTTTTATGTTTTATTGCCTTCCAATTCATGAACATGAGATGCTTTTCTATTTATTTAGATCTTCTTTAATTTCTTTCAATGATGTTTTATAGTTTTCAGGGCACGGGAATTAAACGACATGCTCCTGAATGACCTATGGGTCCAAGAAGAGTTAAAACAGAAAATCAAATACTCTCTTGAAAGTAATGAAAATAAAGACACATCATAACAAAACCTGGGGAATACTACAAAAGCAGTACTAAGAGAGTAGTTTGTTGCAATAAATGCTTACATCAAAAGAATAGAAATATTTCAAATGAACAACCTAATGCTACCCCTCAATGAACTGGAAAAACAATAACAATACAATCCCAAAATTAGTAGATGGAATGAAATAATTAAAATCGGAGCAGAACTAAATGAAATAGAGACCCCCAAAATGATACAAAATATCAATGAAACAAAAAGTTGGTTTTTGGAGAAAATAAACAAAGTAGACAAACCATTAGCTAGGCTAACTAAAAACAAAAGAGAGAAAACTCAAATTACAAAACTCAGAGATGAAAAAGGAGATCACAGAAATACAAAAAATCATTACAGACTATTATAAACAACTATACGCCAACAAATTAGAAAACCCAAAGGAAATGGATAAATTTCTGGACACATACGAACAACCAAAACTGAACCAAGAAGAAATAGAAAACCTGCACAGACCAATAACAAGCAATGAGATTGAAGCAGAAATGAGCAGTCTCCCAACAAAGAAAAGCCCAGGGAGGGGTGGCTTTACTGCTGAATTCTACCAAACCTTTCAGGAGGGATTAATACCAATTCTCTTCAAACTATTCCAAGGAGTTGAAACAGAGGTCATTCTCCCAAATTCATTCTTTGAGGCCAGCATTACTCTGACACCAAAACCAGACAAACATAGAAAAAAAGAAAGAAAGAAAGAAAACTACAGGGCAATATCTCTGACCAACATAGATGGAAAAATCCTCAACAAAATATTAGCAATCAGAATACAGCAACAAATAAAAAAAATTATACATCACGATCAAGTGGGATTCATCTCAGGGATACCAGGATGGTTCAACATATGCAAGTGAATAAATGTGATACACCACATCAACATGAACAAGGACAAAAACCATATAATTATCTCAATAGATGCAGAAAAAGCATTTGACAAAATTCAATATCCCTTCGTGATAAAGACTCTCAATAACTTAGGTATAGAAGAAAAGTATCTCAACACAATAAAAGCCATATATGACAAACCCGCCACTAATATCATCCTGAATGAGGAAAAAAATGAAAGCTTTTCCCTTAAGAACAGGAACACAACAAGAAGGTCCACTCTTACCACTCCCATTTAATACAGTACTGGAAGTCCTAGCCAGAGCAATCAGGCAAGAGAAAGAAATGAAGGGCATCTAGATTGGAAAAGATGAAGTCAACTGTCCCTGTTTGCAGATGACATGGTCGTACATACACAAAAACCTAAAGACTCTACCAAAAAATTCTTAGAATAGATCATTGGTTTCAGTAAAGTTGCAGGATAGAAAATCAACACACAAAAGTCAGTAGCATTTTTATACTACAATAACAAACTAGCAGAAAAAGAAATCAAGAAAGCAACTCCATTTACAAAAGCCCCCCCCCAAAAAAAATACCTAGGAATAAATTTAACCAAGGAAGTAGAAGATCTACAAATCACTGCTGAAAAAAAATAAAGAGGACACAAAAAGATGGAAAGATATTCCATGCTCTTGGATTTGAAGAATTAAAATTGTGAAAATGCCCATACTACCCAAAGCAATCTACAGATTTAATGCAATCCCCCTCAAAATACCAATTACATTCTTCACAGAAATAGAAAAAACAACCCTAACATTCATATGGAACAGGAAAAGACCCTAAATAGCCAAAGCAATCCTGAGCAAAATTAATAAATAAATAAAGCCAGAGGCATAACACAACCTGACTTCAAACTATACTACAAAGCTATAGTAACCAAAACAACATGGTACTCACATAAAAACAGACACTTAGAAAAATAGAACAGGGGCCAGCCCGGTGGCGCACTGGATAGTGTGCCGCTTGGGAAGTGCGGCGGTGCTCCCGCCCGAGGGTTCGGATCCCACATGCAGACCAGTTCCTGCTCACTGGCTGAGCGAGGCGCGGGAGCAATGCCGAGGGTTGCAATCCCGTCACCAGTCCCCGATCCGGTACGGGGGCAACACTGAGGGTTGCGATCCGTTGCCGGACACGGAAAAAGACAAAAGACAAAAAAAAGAAAAATAGAACAGAACAGAGAACCCAGAAATCAACCCACATCCTTACAGCCAAATGATCTTCCACAAGGCAGCAAGAACATACACTGGAGAAAAGATTGCCCCTTCAACAAATATTGCTGGGAAAACTGAACACCCATATGTAGAAGAAACTAGACCTGTACCTCATACCATATACCAAAATCAACTCAAAATGGGTTAACTTAAACATAAGACCTGGAGCTGTAAAACTACTAAAAGAAAACATAGGGTAAACAGTTTGGAAGTAGGATTGGACAAAGATTTTATGAGGAAGACCCCAAAAGAACAGTCAACAAATGAAAAAATAAACAAGTGGGATTATATCAAACTAAAAAGCTTCTGCACAGCAAAAGGAACAATTAACAGTGCAAAAAGACGACCTACAGAATGGAAGAAAATATTTGCAAACTATGCATCCAACAAAGGATTAATATCCAGAATATACAAGGAACTCAAATAACCTAACAGTAAAAAACAAGTAACCCGATTAAAAAATGACCAAAGGAGCTGAATAGGCATTTGTCAAAGGAAGATATACAAATGGCCAACAGATACATGAAAAAAATGCTCAACATCACTAAGCATCAGGGAAATGCAAATGAAAACCACATTGAGATATCATCTCACCCTGGTTAGACTGGCCATTATTAAAAAGACAGAGGATAACAAATGCTGGCGAGGATGCAGAGAAAGTGGAACCCTCCTACACTGTTGACGGGATTGTAAATTCGTGCAGCCATTATGGAAAACAGTACAGAGTTTCCTCAAACAACTGCAGATAGAACTGCCATACAATCCAGCAATCCCACTGCTGGGTATATACTCAAAGGATTGGAAATCATCATGTCTAAGTGATACCTGCACTCCCATGTTTATTACAGTTCTATTTATAATAGCTAAGAGTTGGAAGCAACCTAAATGTCCATAAAAGGAATGAAATTCTGCCATTCACAGCAACATGGATGAATTTAGAGAAAATTACATTAAGTGAAATAAGCCAGGCACAGAAAGAAATACTGCATGCCCTCACTTATAAGTAGGAACAACAACAAAAAAAATGAATAAATAAGAAAGATACAACAATCACAATAATTCGTTGAACTTTCAAAAGGAGAGAAAAGATGAGGCCAACAGAGGTGGGAAAAGGGGAGGGTTAGGGGGGTTAGCAAGAAATTGGTAAAGGGTCACAAAAAATGATTACATTGTGTAATGTTAAATATATTAATTATCATTATTTGAGCATCACATATTGCACACAGGTATTGATATTCAATGCTGTACTCCACAGATATGTACAAACAATTATGTTTCAATAAAAATAAATAAGATGTATAAATAAATAAATAAAAAGAAATGATGTTGCACATGCTTAGGCATCAGGAAATGCAAATCAAAGGCACAGTGAGATACCATTTCACACTCACTAAGATGGCTACAGTCAGAAAAATAACAAATATTGGCAAGGAGAAATTAGAACTCCCATACACTGCTGGCGGGAATGTAAAATTGTGCAGCATCTGTGGAAAACAGTCTGGCAGTTTCCTAAACAATTAAACATGGAGTTCCCATGAGACCCAGAAATTCTATTCCTAGGTATATACCCAAGAGAAATGAAAACATATGTCCACACAGAAAATTGTACATGGATGTTTATAGCAGCATTATCTATAATAGCCAAAAAGTAGAAACAACCCAAATGTTCATCAATTGATGAATGGATAAACAAAATACAGGATACCCACACAATGGGTATTAATTCAGCCATTAAAAGGGAATAAAGTACTAATACACTCTAAAGCATCGATGAATATTGAAAATACCATGCTAAGTGAAAGAAGCCAGTCACAAAACACCACATATCATATTTGTATTTCACTTGCATGAAATTTCCATAATAGGCAAATCTATAGAGATAGAAAGTAGATTAGTGGTTGCTTAGGGCTGGGAGGAAGTAAGGGCAATAAGGCAGTGAGAGCTAAGAGATACAGGATTTCTTTTTGAGGTTATAAAAATGACCTAATATTGGCTGCAGTTGCACATTTCTGTGAATATACTGAAAACCATTAAACTGTGCACTTTCAATGGATGAATTGTATGGTATGTGAATTACGTCTCGGTAAAGCTGTTTTTTAAAAAGGGGGTGAAGGCAAGGAAATCAGTGAAAGGCTACTGCAGTCGTGCAGGTGAAATGACAGTGTTGTGGTACTGAACTGGGAGAAATATTTAGGAGAAAGAATGCACAGGGGTTGAATATGGGAGTGGAAGGAGAGGAAAGAGTCTAGGATTACTGCCAAGCTTCTGTTTATATGACTGGGTTGGTGGAGATGCCAGTCACTAAAAGAATAAAAACAGCTAACGTGTACATGGTACTTAATTGCCAGGCACTGTTCCAAGCACTTTGCACATATTGATTCATTCAGTCTTCAACAATCCTATTACGTACTTTTATTATTATCCTCATTTTACAGAAGACAAAACAGGCTCAGAGAGGATAAGTAACTTGGCTAAAGTCTGACAGCTAGTAAGTGGCACAGCTAGTATTCAACCTCGATATTCAGGCTTCAGAGTCCCTCTCTTAGCCACAATACTGTGCTGCTTCTCTGGCACAGTGAAAAAGGGCCAGATTTGGGTATAGTACACTTCCAAATCAACACAAATACATTGATTGCATACTATGTGCCAGGTCGCAGGCCCCGAAGGCACCCTCCACCAATAGGAGATCCCCACATTCCTACTGTGGCACCATAAGGACCCAGAGCCCCACTGCAAACAAGTCAGCAAGCTACAGGTTCAGAGTATGGTCAAAAATCCTCAGCCTTGGGCTGGCCCGTGGCTCACTCGGGAGAGTGCGGTGCTGATAACACCAAGGCCCCGGGTTCGGATCCCACATAGGGATGGCCGGTTCGCTCACTGGCTGAGCGTGGTGCTGACAACACCAAGTCAAGGGTTAAGATCCCCTTACCGGTCATCTTTAAAAAAAAAAAAAA
>NW_007728666.1:153754-155881 GCF_000696425.1 Galeopterus variegatus | reverse complement strand
AAAAAAAAAAAAAAAAAATCCTCAGCCTCACCCACCCCACACTGCTCCAGCTTCAGTTCTTACTGCTTCACTCTACGGCCACATTCTCACAGGAGATGGCCTGGGCTGGGCAGGGGTTGGAGCAAGAACCCAGCCCAGCAGCACAAACTTGTTGTTTCCAGAGAAACGATGGAAAAGGCGAGAGGAAAAGCCTCTTTAGGCCGGCGGCTGGGAAAGGTGAACCTGGTGAGCACTTCATCCAAAGGGCCTCACTGCAGCCCTTCTGGCTGCAAAAACAGAACTCCCAGCAGTCAGCCCTGAGTCATTCATTCACCTCCAGCCCCCAAGGAAGGGGTGATTTCCTGCATGGCCCTCTGGGCAGCTCAGGCTCCTCCCTCAGGCTGTGCATCCTCTTATCTCACCCCAGGCCCTCTCCCGGGTTGGGGCAGCAGGGCAGGCAAGCCAGAAGCTGGCTGTAGTGGGGCTGGTCCTCCTGCTTCCTCAGCAGGCCTTGGATTCAGGGGTCAGTGTGAGCTAAGCAGCCTAAGTGAGGGCAGCTCAGGAGCCAGGATGTTTCATGGAGGGTAGAGGACAGAGGGCTTACCAAACTGGGTCCCTTGTGCCTCTCTCCCTTGGGGTTACTGCCGGCCAACTACTGGTCCTTTTCCCATGTACTACTGGTCCTTTTCCCATGTTCTTGAATTAAACCTCTCCTGATGCCTGTTTTGCGTTCAGCTTCATAGTGGAGGAAAAACTCACACCTGGCCCTCTGCCAGGCACATAATGTTAAATAAATGAATAAAATGGAGGGAACAGCTATAACGTGGTCCTAGTCAGAGGTGTCTATGCAATGGTTAAAAAAACAAGTTTTTGAGTCTGCCAAATAGACATGAATTCAAACCTCAGCTCTACCCTTTAATAGTGACTTTGGACAGCTCATTTACTCCTTCTAAGCCTCAGTTTCCTCTTCTGTAAAGTAGGGACAAAGGAGCCTAACAGAGTCGCGTGATGAAATGAGGCAATTCATCAGCATAGTGCTGGCAAATGGTGAGTGTTCATTGCTGGTAGCTGGCAGTACAATAGTCAGAGAAGGCAGCGGAGGGGAGGAGGCAGCTCCACTCCCATCCAGCTCTTACCCCAGGAAGCGCAAGTTAAGCTGACAGTCCCTACTTCAGGCTTCACATCCCGTCTAGATGGGGTGGACGCTCATCATGGCTGTTTACACATAAACCACCCCCTGTCCAACAGACGCATAAAATTCTGTGGGGACTCAGAGGAAGGAAAGATCATGTGTGTGCAAACCAAATGTCCTCAAAGCTTGCAGCCCTTTGGGGTCACCTTTTTCATTTATATCTAATTAAAATGACTCAGTCCCTATTCTGCATCTTCAGGGAAGTCCACGTTCTCCCCTATTTTAATCAGGACTCTCCAAGGGTTCATTTCCTTGTCACCACCTCTCAGTCTGGATTCCTGTTCTTGCTAAATTCTTTGTCTCTGGACTGCTCACCTTCTGTGGCTGCCGTCCTCTCTCAACTCCATAGGTATCATTACCTCATTCCCTTCGTTCCTAAAGCACATGAACATAAGGTTTTGTGTGTAGGGCACTTTTACTGAATGTTTGTGCATGCTACAGGAAAGTTCAACATTCACAGAACAGGGAGCAAACTTAAAACTGAGTATTAGGGGCCGAGCCCGTGGCGCACTCGGGAGAGTGCGGCACTGGGAGCGCAGTAGCGCTCCCGCCGCGGGTTCGGATCCTATATAGGGATGACCGGTGCACTCACAGCGCTCACTGGCTGAGCGCGGTGTGGCTGGTCTCAAAAAGGACAAAACAAAAAACTGAGTATTAGGCATGACTGTTCTGAAATTTTTCTTAAACAGTCCTCCTACCTGGAATTTCTCACTGGTTAACCTCTCCTCTCCTCGGGTTGCTGTTTTTCACTTACTGACCCTCCTCCTTTTTCTCTATAGTTACTGCAGTATGCTCCGACATTCTCACCAATCTCATAGTCAGCAAATGTAACTGTCAAACTGCTTCCTATCAAGGCCAGACACAAATGCCCCCGTCTTTTATTTTTTTTATTTTTTTTTTCCTTTTTTTTTTTTTCCTTTTTGTCTTTTTTCGTGTCCGGCAACGGACCGCAACCC
>NW_007728666.1:150688-152749 GCF_000696425.1 Galeopterus variegatus | reverse complement strand
GGAGCGCCGCCACACTCCCAAGCGGCGCACTGTAGCAGTGCGCCACCGGGCCGGCCCCTGCCCCCGTCTTTTAAAACAAAAAGGCCCATCAAGTTGTTTCTGATCACAAAAGAGCTATGGAGCTTCTGAAAGGAATGTGAAATTGCATTTCTCTTTTTCAACTAGCCTTTCTCCCCCATGACGTATAGTTGGGGGATAAGAAAAGACTCTCAAGAAGTAGTGACTTGGGGACAGGTCTTGAACCACAGAGAAGCTTCCAATGGGCTGATGTTAGGAGGTTCTGTGCCTGGGGCAGCCGTGGAAACAAGTCCCCATGGGAAGAAAAGGGTTGAGTCTGGGCAATAGTGAACACAGCATCCTCAGGGAGAGATTCCAGGAATGGGAAGAAGGAGGTAAGGGTCCTGTGTCACAGCATCAAGAGGTGAGTCTTAGACCAAAGGATCATGTGGAGCCATGAAAGGATTTTAAGCAAGGAAAGAGTAAAAGCGATTTTGAGCCTCAGAAAAAGCACTGAGTAAAGAGGTACCATTCGTTGACTATCAGGATGGCAAACTCAAGACAACATTGACAAAGGTGTGGGGGAAATACAGTGCCTTAACACACTGCCAGGGTTAAAAATGGTACAATCACGTGAGAGAGAAGTTTGGCAATGTCGGGAAAGAGATGGAAAGAGAGAGAACCCTAATGCCTAGAGCTCCCTGTCCCAGACTTTCTGACTGGATAAAAATGATAGGTGTTGGGAAATCTGGAAAGATGGGGAGATGAAGGGTGAGAGTACAGGTACAGGCTCCCAAGAGCCAACTTTCTTCCAACTCACCAGTCAGTGACATCATATTAGTAGCTTCAAACTGGCAGTGGTGGACATACTTAAATCAAAAAAAGCTGCAGATTCTACAAAGACTCCCCCACTCCCCTCTGACGAGACAGTCCTCAACCAGCAACCCTTGAGTTGTCTGAGCAATGGCTACCTGGAAATCAAATACCAGTTTTTACAAGCCAAGACTTTGGCCTTATATCCCAACAGAAATGCCTAGGCCTGCTGAGCTGGGCTGGACCTTAAAGAGCCTGCAGGACTCTTTAACCAAAGTAGACCTAAGTGGCTTCCTTTCCCTTAAGCCTGTCACAGTTCCTGCTTGATTTTCTACAGAAGTAAAGGACTGTGTGGAAGCAGAGTAAAATGGGAAAATGACAGGGGCAGGTAGCTGGAACTCCCCTCATGCAAGAACAGAAAGCCCCCATCTCTACTCTCTCACACGACAGTCTTGTGGGCTCTGCAGCCTTAACCACTAATATACTGTCTCCCTGTAGAAGTCATAGGACTTGGTAAGGATTTGGATGCAGGAGTGGAAAAGAGAATGAAAATTTGAGGAAAACTCTCAGGTTTCAGGCTTAGATGTCTAGGTAGTGTACATGAGATGCAGAACGTAGCGGGGTGTATGGGAGTTAGCTATAGTTCTATCCAGCACTTGGTGAGTTTGAAGTGCCTATGGAACAAAAAGTAAAGAGGTCCAGGAAGTAACTGAGAACATAAAGTTCTAGAGAGTGACAAGGTCTTGGAAGTTACCGGTATATGGATAGAATTAAAGCCATGCAATCACCCTGCAATATAAAGGGCTAAGCAAGGACACCTGGGGAACAGCAACATTTAAGAGAAAGAGCAACCACAGAAGGAAAGTGCGAGGGAATATCATAGGAGGCAGGAGGAAACCAGGAGAATGTGACATTGTAGAACCCAGGAAGAAGAAAATCACATGTTGCAGGAAGGTTGGGTATGATGAGGATTAAGATGAGAGACACAATGAGGTTATTGTGGCTGGTTGAGACTGAAAAAGAAAGTGGTAGAAGATGAGATTCAGTCAGGGCTGTGCATGCCATTAGAAGGCGTGTGAATTGTATTCTAAGTGCAATGGGAAATCTTTGGAGGATTTTAAGAGGGGGGTGAAGAAAGCAGATGTGCATTTTAAACATATCACTGTGCTGTGTGGAGGGTGGACCGAAGGGGGTAAGAGAGGAGGCAGGGACACCAGTTAGGAAGCTATTGCAGTAACCCAGACTCGGACT
>NW_007728666.1:137391-149733 GCF_000696425.1 Galeopterus variegatus | reverse complement strand
AAAAAAAAAAAAAAAAAAAAATCTGGAGCCCAGGGGAGAAGTAACAGCTAGAGATATTAACTTCAAAGTCATCAGCATACACATAGCATCCAAAGCCATGGGATTACATGAATATTAAAGTGTTTCCCCTCTCACTTGATCTGGCAGACGTTTGGGTAGCCCTTGAATGGGGACTGGGGAGGCGTCCAAAGTCATTACATTGTCCCTGTAACCTGAGAGCTAGGTAGAGGTAAGGACAAACCTGGCTCAGGGACTGCTTGCACAGAAATGATGACAGAGAAACCAAGACTTCACAGGAGAGCTGAAGTATTTTCATCTGTCCCCACCCTGCCCCATCCATCTTCCACAATTCTCTGTCAGTAAAATTAACTTAGAAGGAGGAAGAGACACAGGTGATGTTGAGGACACCTAGTCTGTGAAGCCAGTGCAGGCCTGAGGGGCTAAATGTGGGGGTTCATGTGGCTATGCACCCTCTCTCCTCCCTTCTTCCCCTCCCTCCATCCCTGCTCCCACAAGAATCAGCACAAAATCACCTACGGTTACAGCACTCCCAGGAGAGGCCTGGGAGTTCAGTGAAGGGACCACACCCACTATTCACACCCACATTTGAAGAAGATGGGCACGAGCTGAAGAGCCGAGACTAAACATCCCCTGATCCTGAGCAGACCAAATAAAAGTACTGAAGACCATCGCGTCTCAAACTTTGATGTGTATTTGAATCATCTGGGGATTTTGGTACAATGCAGATTCAGTTTTAGTAGGTCTGGGGTGAGGCCTAAGATTCTGCATTTCTAACAGGCTCCCAGGTAATGCTGTTG
This sequence comes from Galeopterus variegatus, assembly GCF_000696425.1. Classification (NCBI taxonomy): domain Eukaryota; kingdom Metazoa; phylum Chordata; class Mammalia; order Dermoptera; family Cynocephalidae; genus Galeopterus; species Galeopterus variegatus. The sequence continues at coordinate 148,915 of NW_007728666.1, read as the reverse complement.
CTGCTGGTCTACAGACCACACTTTGACTAGCAAGGGACTAGGGTGGCCACCCACAATGGAGGGGGCATGTCTGGTCAGGGAAAATATGTTATTTATGCATAGAGTCATGAACCCTGTGAAAGTGGAAATCCCCACCATTTTGCCATGATTGTGAAGCAGACGTTCCTCGGCAGGTCACACCTTCTAAGAGCATGGCATGGTCATTAAGGGCGTGGGTTCTGAGGGTTGGCCTCCTGAGCTTTACCTCTTAACAAGTAATATGACCTTGGGAAAATCTTTAACTTCCCTGCACCTCAGTTTCGTCATGTCTATAAGGGAAATAAGACTATTGTGAGGATTGTCTGAGTCAATAGATATAAAGTGCTTAACACTTGGCAGCGTAGTGAGTGGTCAGTACAGGTCGCTATTCTTTTTTTTTTTTTTTTTCCTTTTTGTCTTTTTTCGTGTCTGGCAACGGATCGCAACCCTCGGCATTGCTCCCACACCTCGCTCAGCCAGTGAGCGGGAACCGGTCTGCATGTGGGATCTGAACCCTCGGCGGGAGTGCCACTGCACTCCCAAGCGGCGCACTGTAGCAGTGCGCCACCGGGCCGGCCCGAGGTCGCTATTCTTTATGAGATTGTACCCTTCTATAACAGCTGACATAGACACACACGGAGGCTTATTCTCCTTTTGGTGCTCAGTCAAATATATAACCCCCATCTCCCTCCCACCAAAAGGCCTATGTCCTCTCTTTCAAATTCCTCCTACCCTCCTGCCCACTCCCCCTCCCCTGGCCCCTGGCCCCAGTGTGGTCTGGATGGGCCCCAGAGGGGCAGGGACAGGGACAGGACGTGGGGCTGTATCTGACAGGAACCTGAGGGGCTGGCCCGGGAGGGGATTGGGGCCCGGCTTCCTGAAGGGAGGATGGGCTAAGGCAGGCACACAGTGCCGGAGAAGATGCCCTCCTGGGCCCTCTTCATGGTTACCTCCTGCTTCCTCCTGGCCCCCCAATCCCTGGCACAAGTCACCAGCCAAGGTGAGGTGTATAGAAGGTGGAGATCACCTATGCCCAGGAAGAGGGAGCCCTGGGAGGGGATGTAGTAGGAGGCTCCTGTTGGTCCCCTACTCTTGTCCATAAACGTGCATGGGAGGACGCAGAGCCCAATGCACCAGCTGTTCCTCAGATGTCTCCTTGCTGGCCTCAGACTCAGAGACCCTGAACTGTTTCTCCCGAACATTTGAAGACCTCACTTGCTTCTGGGATGAGGAAGAGGCAGAGCCCAATGGCACCTACCAGCTGCTCTACGCCTACTCAGGGTAGGTGCTGGGCTGTATCCTACTCCCCATATATCTGTCCCTGTACTTGGCTCAGGTAAGTCCCACTCTAGTAGCTTCCCTGTCATTGGCTCTATTAGAGGACTCCTCCAAATACATGCTCTAAGTCACTACTTTATAAACAGAGGTGCTTTGGATGTATGTGGGCCCCAGTTCAAGCCCCTATGTAACCCTAATCCCACCTATCCCAAGCAGGGAGAGGAAAAATGGCAGTAATGGAAACAAGCTGGGCAACAGACCTGGGTCTTCAGGGCTGAGCATGGTGTAGGTAGGACCTCTCCTATGCCAACAGGGAGAAGCCCCGTGCCTGCCCCCTGAGCTCCCAGAGCATGCCCCCCTTCGGAACCCGATATGTGTGCCAGTTTCCAGCCCAGGATGAAGTACGCCTCTTCTTTCCACTGCACCTCTGGGTGAAGAATGTGTTCCTGAACCAGACTCAGACTCAGCGAGTGCTCTTTGTGGACAGTGTGGGTAAGGGCTTTCCTCCTGTCACCTTCCCCCTCTATTTGCTGCCCCCAGTCCAGCTCCAAGAATCAGACTCATTTGTGCTTTTTCAGGACAGCATAGATGCCCCCTTTATCACACCTCCAGAGGCACCTCGAGTCCCCAGTATCATTTCTCCTAACCTTGGCATCCAGAGCTAGACTTATCCTACAAATCATTTTACAACAGGGATGCCCTGGTCCTCCCACTGATGAGGATACAGACACGAAAAGAGATCCCTGCTTTCGAGGAGCACTGAGTCTAACAAACCATATACTGTAAGGAGGTCACTGTTCTTATGAGGAAAGGAAAACAGGATAAGAGGCCTTCCCAGTGTGCCCTACAGAAGAATGATGGTCTGTGATCTTTTTGAACCATAGGCTGTCCCCAATTCAGCCTCCAGCACCACTTTCTACCATTCATGGGTTGAACCACAGACTATGCACCCAGAGAGTTCTAACGTGCCCTGTCTTGCCCTCAGGACTACCAGCTCCTCCCAATATCATCAAGGCCAAAGGTGGCAGCCAGCCAGGGGAACTTCAGTTCAGCTGGGAGGCCCCAGCTCCTGAAATCAATGATTTCCTGAGGTACGAGCTCCGCTATGGCCCCAAGGATCCCAAGAACTCCACTGGTCCCACAGTCATGCAGCTGATCTCCACAGAAACCTGCTGCCCCGCTCTACGGAGGCCAAACTCAGCCCCTACTCTGGACCAGCCTCCATGTATTCAGCACACAGTGCCTCAACAGGATGGAGCAAAGCAGACCTTCCCAACTAGAGAAGTATTTTGGCCTTCTTCTGCTCCACTTCCTATCCCCTACCCCCATTTTTGCCCCAGGAAAGGACAGGCCATGCTTTGTAGATTCCAGACTGGGTTGATCCTTGGGGAGTTAGCATAGGCTCTGATTAGCCCTTAGGAGCTATGTCTATTTAGGGTTCACCTACTTTGCGTTATTCTCACTGATAAAATTGAGGGCTTTCAGGCCTCCAAATTAATGGCCATTTCCCTAAAAAGCCCTGAATACCACCTGAAACCCACCAACCTGTCCCATAGTCTGCGTGCTTGTTGATCCAGTAAGGAGCTTAGCTCCTCTACACAGGGTTGCTGTGGAGCTTCAAAATAAGGGATGGAGGCTGTCTTGGCTGAGAGGCAGGCCTAGATTCTGAGGCTGGGGTTTGTCTCCCAAGGCTCCATCTCTGACAGTGATGGGTGGAAGCTGCCTCATCTCAGGGCTCCAGCCTGGCAACTCCTACTGGCTCCAGCTGCGTAGCCAACCTGATGGGGTCTCCCTTCGTGGCTCCTGGGGATCCTGGTCCTTCCCTGTGACTACAGACCTGCCTAGGGATGCAGGTAAGCCAACAAAGAAATGGGGAGATGAAGAGATTTTTTAAAAAGATCTCTAGGGAGCACAGCTTTATAACACTAAGGTCATGGGTTCAGATTCCTGTACCAGATAGCCACAAAAAAAAAAAAAATCTCTAGGGAGGCTTGGCTGGATATGGAGGCTCTCAGAGAAGCAGGGTCCTTCCTGATGACCTTAAACTTGACATTGGGAAGGATGAACTATATTCACAGACAGAAGAGAGAATAGGAGTAAATGTTCTAAGTTATGCATTTGAAAATAATCTAGATACCCTATAGAGTAGGAGCACATGGGCCCTGATGGGACTTACCTCTTTGACCTCAGTGGCAATTGGATTGCAATGCTTTACCCTGGACTTGAAGAATGTTACCTGTCAGTGGCAGAAACAGGACCATGCTAGCTCCCAAGGCTTCTTCTACCACAGCAGGGCACGGTGCTGCCCCAGAGAAAGGTGAGAGTCAAAATGCTGATTGAGTTTTATGTCATGCGAGACAGGCACAATCTTGCAAAAAGGAAGAGATGTTCTTGGTCCTCTTCACTCTCCTCCCTTGTCCCAAAACCAAACAGCCTCCATGCTCTATTATCTATCCTCTCCTCCTCCAATGGGTGTTTTATCTTCTCAACCTCTCTCCATTCCCACCAGAAATGCTTTGGTTTAGTTCGCCCTTCATCATGTCACCTGGACCACTGCAACAGCCTATAGTCTCATTCACCTCCAGTTTATCCCCAGGCTGCTGAGAGAGTAACCTTTGTTATGCTCAAACTTTGCATGAAGTTTGTGAAACTTTAACTTTGCACAGCCTTCCCCTACTCAGAGAGGAACTGCAATTTCCTGTTATTTATCAAATCCATGCAAAACTTAGCCTGGCCTTCAAGGAATTCCACCAGACCCTTCACCAATCCTTCACCCTCTTTACATCCAATCTATAACCAAGTTTTGTTGATTTTACCTATTAATTATCTCTAAAATCGGTCCACTTTGTCTATCACTGCCCTTACCTTGCACAACCCATCATCATTGCTCACGTGGGCTACTGAAAAGACCTAGTAATTGATCACCTCCTGAATCCAAATTATCGTTCATGTAGGAGCTGATCTTTTAAGAGTGCAGAAATGAACACAACACTCCCTGCTTAAAAATCTTCAATAGCTTCCCACTGATCTTAGATAAAGAAAAGAACTCTATCATGGACTTAAAAAGTTCTAGAAGACTCAGCACCTACCTATGCATTCAGCTTCACCTTTTGCGATACCGCCCTTTGCTCTCTGTTCCAGCACCAGCTTTCTTTGGTTTCCTTATATCTGCCATATTCCCTCCTGCCTCTAGGTCTTTGTTTTTTTTTTTTTTTTTTTAAAGATGACCAGTAAGGGGATCTTAACCCTTGACTTGGTGTTGTCAGCACCACGCTCAGCCAGTGAGCGAACCGGCCATCCCTATGTGGGATCCGAACCCGGGGCCTTGGTGTTATCAGCACCGCACTCTCCCGAGTGAGCCACGGGCCGGCCCTCTAGGTCTTTGCACGTACTGTTTTCCCAGCCCTCTTGTCTTTACTTAACTTCTACTTATCCTTCAGAACTCAACTCAAGTTTCAGTTCCTCAGGGAACCCTCCCCTGACCTTCCTTATTAGATCCAATAGCACTATTATACATTTTTATTATATCATGTACCTCTCCTTCTTAAGTACTTATCATAGTTACATTTACATTTACACTTTATGTGGTTACTTGGTTGTCAATAGAATTCTCTCTCAGAACTCCAGTTGAAAAAGGCTGATCTTGGGCCGGCCTGTGGCTCACTTGGAAGAGCGTGGTGCTGACAACACCAAGTCAAGGGTTAAGATCCCCTTACTGGTCATCTTTAAAAAAAAAAAAAAAGATGGGCCGGCCTGGTGGCGCACTGGAGAGTGCGCCGCTTGGGAGCGCAGCGGCGCTCCCACCGAGGGTTCGGATCCCATGTGGAGACTGGTTCCCGCTCACTGGCTGAGCGCAGTGCAGGCGCAACACCGAGGGTTGTGATACCATTGCCGGTACCCAGTACGGGCACGACACCAAGGGTTGCGATCCCGTTACCGGTCAGTAAAAAAGACAAAAAGGAAGAAAAAGAAAAAGGCTGATCTTGACAATACATGATCCATGAGGGCAAAGTCAATGTCTGTTTTTACTCACCAATATATTCTCACCTATCACAGTGCCTGGAACATAGTAGGTGCTCAGTAAAAAATTTCTGAATGAATGAATAATAGAAAAAAAACTATTAACAGTTTTAATGTATTCTTCCAGTTGTTCTATGTATTTACATATGTCAGTGTACAATACTTAATTTTCTAATATAGATTGGATCACATTATACATAATTTGTAATTCTCCTTTTTACCTAAAAATATATCTTAGAGATCATCACAAAAGATGTAGCTCATTCTTTTAAACAACTGCACAGATAGCCATAGTATAGAATGAATGAATTAAAGGGTGGCAAAAGTGAAGTCACCATTTCCTCTACCCAACCGTGCTCTTCCTCTTATTGTCCTCCATCTAATCATCAGCTCAGTTTTCCAGGCCTAAAAAATAGAAATCACCCTGGACTTCTCCCATTCCTATACCCTCCACTCCCGTTAGAAACAGCCTTATCATTTCCACCTCCTCAATATCTCGAATCATCTCTTTCCCTCTATCCCCACTGCCACTACCCTATTTTCAGACCCTCACCACTTTGCACATGAAAAACCACAATAGCATCCTAGTGGATTTCTCTGCTTCTAGTTTCCCCTCACAAATCCTTTCTATAAACTGCAGTTTGAGTGAACTTCCTAAAATACAAAGCTAATTATGACACTTCCCTCTTTAAAATCCTTAAATGCCTCCACAATTACTAGAAGTTTAAGCTCTTTAGAAAGGGCACAAGACCGTACATGATATCATCTGCAATCTCACATTTACCATTTACCACCAGGCCCTCTATGCCAAAACCATTCTGCACCACTTAGAATTTTCCCCAAAGCACCACACTCTCTTATCTGTGCACAAGCATGTGCCCAGGACGCCAGTTTGTTCCCTTTGCCTATCCTATTTATAGTCCAAGACTCAGTCTAAACACTGCCTTATCCAGGAAGTGTTCCCTGACACTCCCAGTCTGGGTTAGATGTTCCTCCTTGATGCTCCCAAGCCAGCCTATGCACTTCACAGAAAAATACCAAGTTCTTCTGTCTCTTCCACTGAAATGAGAGCTCCTTGAAGATTATTCTTCTATGTACTCATAGGGCCTAGCACAATGGCTTGCACATAGTATCAATTATTTGTTGAATAAATGGGTAAACATAACATGATAAATAATTTTAGTGATGGCAAGCCACGTAGGGGTTATAATCAGGAGGGAGACAAGATCCACTTGTTCAATAAACAATTATTGAGGGTATGGAGGGGAAGCAGGTGAGGGAGTGATTGGGTAAGGGACACAAAGAATAATTATAATTTGTAATGATGAACATGCTAATGATATTGATTTCATCATCACATACTGTACACAAATACTGATAGTCAACCCTCTACCCCATAAATATGTATAACAATTACATTTCGGGGCCAGCCCGTGGCTCACTTGGTAGAGTGCGGTGCTGATAACACCAAGGCCATGGGTTCGGATCCCATATAAGGATGGCCGGTTCGCTCACTGGGTGAGTGTGGTGCTGACAACACCAAGTCAAGGGTTAAGATCCCCTTACTGGTCATCTTTAAAAAAATAAAAATAAATAAAAATAAATAAAAAACAATTACGTTTCAATTCAAAAAATAAATTAAAAAAAAAATTATTGAGGGTAACTATGTTCCAGGCACTGAGGAAAGAATGACAAATAAAACAGAAAAGGTTCTAGCATTGGGGGGGCATACATTTTAGTTGGGGGCAGGGGAAAGGGGAGACAAGTAAAGTAATAAAAGAACAAAGTTACATGATAGAGACTAAGGGGCAGAGGTGCTAATTTAGACTGAGTGGTCAGAAAAAGCCGCATCAGAGAGGTGATAGGTGAGTGAGATCTAAGAGGCAAGAAGGAATGAGTCACATAAAGACTTAGAGTCAGCAATCCAAGGCAAAGGTGAAGCGCAAAGACAGTGCATTGGCATATTTGTGAGACAGAAAGAAGGCCCCTGTGGATGAAAGGTGATAAGCTGCCTTCAGAATCACAGGAGATGGGAATGACAAGGTAAAGAGGAACCAAATCATACAAAGTCCTATAGGCCCTGGCATAAAGTTTGGATTTTATTCCAAAGTGGGATGAGGAACCATTGATGGGATTTAAGCAGAAGAGAGACATGATATGATTTACATTTTTTTTTTTTTCCTTTTTGTCTTTTTTTGTGTCCGGCAACGGATCGCAACCCTCAGTGTCGCGCCCGTACCGGACCAGGACCAGCAACGGGATCGCAACCCTGGTGTTGTGCCTACACCTCGCTCAGCGGGAACCGGTCTGTATGTGGGATCCGAACCCTCGGCGGGAGTGCCGCCGCGCTCTCAAGCGGCGCACTGTAGCAGTGCGCCACCGGGCCGGCCCCTGATTTACATTTTTAAAAGATATATTTCTCTGTGAAATTATAAATTAGAGCAGAAGCAGGATCACCAGTTAAAAATTTGTCTTAATCCAGGCAAGAGATAATGGTGGTTTCATCTAATGTGACAGTGGTAAAGATCAAAATAAATAGATTGGTGATATATTCTGGACATCATCAGATTAACGTTTTTGGAAGCAAATTTTGGTAGCTATATGGAGAACAAATTGAAGGCAGTGGTGAAAATGGAGGCAGAAATGCCAGTTAGGCTGTAATAATCTAATAGCAAAATATCATGTAGGGGTGAGTAAGAAGGCTGCTGTATGAGAACAAATTAAAAACATAAGGATTTTTTTCCTCCAGAAAGATGAAGCCTCTTTAAGCTTTGAAACAATCCTGTGAGGTAGGTATCATTAACCTATTTTACAAATGGAAAGAAACTAGAGCAGAGAGAAATCAAGTAATTGGCCCAAAATTATACACCAGTAAATCAAGACCCAAGCTCTACAGCCTGTGCTATTTTCACATATCATGCCAGCTCTTTTCTTGAGGGGAAGAGGTGGGACACCAATGCAGACTTCAGAGAACAAAACATCAAGGCATGAAGCCAGAGGGAAAGCCCTGGAGGCCCATCCAGGGGAGGAGTTAGATTATAATCCATGCAAACCATAGTTCCTGTGGGATGGGGAGTATTGGGATTAGTCTCTGGGACAGGCTTGATTCAATGGCTCTATGGGACTGGTTCTTAGGGACCCCATCTGGGAGAAGTGTGAAGAGAAGAAACCAAATCCAGGATTACAGACCCTCCAGTTCTCTCGCTGCCAGTTCAAGTCACAAAATGACAGTGTTATTCACATCCTTGTGGAGGTGACCTCAGCCCAAGGTGTTGTTCACAGCTACTTGGGCTCCCCTTTCTGGATCCACCAGGCTGGTAAGAACTTTCTTCTCCATTCCTCCCCCAGTTCCCACCCCCTCCCAATCTGACCCTATGCCCAGGATCCCCAACTTCTGACCCATGGCCCTGGTGGCATGATGCCTCATGCACAGAAGGGCTCAAGCCAGTCCTTGCTGACATCCCTGTAGTGCTCATCCCTACCCCAAACTTGAACTGGAGGGAGATCTCCAGTGGGCAGCTGGAATTGGAATGGCAGCACCCATCATCCTGGGCCACCCAAGAGACCTGCTATCAGCTCCGTTACACAGGAGAAGGTCATCAGGACTGGAAGGTATGGTCAAGTGACAAATGCCCACAGACCTCACCACACAAGGTATTCCTGAGGTTTACCATGTCTATTATTAGGAGCGAAGGTGTCCATGTATCTATGTTTGGGCTTGTGTATCTCTGTTTATCTGATTCAATTGGTACTGTAATCTCTCTTGGGCATCTGACTATGCTGCCTACTCCCACTTAAAAGTTTTTCTTCCCTGTGCCTTTGGGATATGTCTCCCCTGATTTTCTTCCTACCTCATTGGACTATCTCACTCTCCTTTCCTGGCTTTTCCTCTTCCACCTTTCTATAATATGTTGTGCTTTCTAGAGTTCCATCCTAGGCTCTTTTCTTTAAATAAATATATTTGTTCTCCCTAGGTGAGTTCTTCAACTCCATGGTTTTAATGACTATTCTTTATATTTATGATCTCAATTTTACCATTCCAACCCCCATATGGAAAGGAACTTACAAGCCACAGGCAAATTACCTAAACTTCTGAAGTCTCTGTTTCCTCATTGGTGAAATGGGGATAAAGCTATCTACCTTACAGAGTTATAGTAAAAACTAAATATAAATGCCATACTGCCTGGCCTATAAAAGATTCCCAATTTACATTAGTTAACTATTAGTTTCTTTGCCTACTTTTATTCTTATTTACCACATGTATATACAACTTCTTACCAGACAGCTCTAACAAAACCCTCTCACCCCCAGACATTTCACACTCAATGTATGCAAAACTGAACTCTTCTTCCTCCCCAAATTTATTCTATTTTTATTGAGATATAACTTACATATAATAGTGTACAAATCTTAATACACAATTAATTTGTACATGTGTATACACCTATGTAAACATTACTATGATCAAGATATAAATTATTTCCAGCACTCAAGAAACTCCCTTTGCACCCTACAGTCACACACACACACACACACACACACACACACACACACGGTTTGTTGAACTTTATGAAAGGAACCACACCATATCTCTTCCTCAAACTTACTTCTCCTCTGTTCCCTCTCTCTGACAAAGGCACCACCACTTACCCAGTACCCAAGCCTGGAATCATCCCCAACTCCTCTGCCTTTCCCCTTATCCCTTCCCCTAGATATCAACAAGTAAGTTGAGTACAAAAAGGCACTAATAGTCCTCAAATGCCTCTAGGACTGCCTTAGCCTCATGTTTGACCACGCAGCCCCCCAGCCAAGGAGTTTAAGCAGCATTAAATGCTTCTTTGTGCTTCTATGGTGTCTTGCACTAATTAATTGTTGTAATTACTGTATTTACTTGTTTGGATGCCTCCTTCGTTAGACACTCGAGAGACCGTGTTTTGTTTATCTTTTTCCCCAGCGCTAGCCCAATGTTTGGCACATCACAAGCAGTTCATAAATGTTCGCTCAGTCTCCCTGCTTGTATGCACGATGCACCTAGCACAAGTCTGACACCCTCTGTGGCATGCGTATTACTCGTGGCCTGGTCCGTGTGGCTCTGCGTATTTGAGAGTGTCTCGGGGTCTCCATCGCCCGACCTGGAGCGGTAGTGAGAGCGCCAGGCAGGGCCTCCGCGTGTCGCCGACTGTGGGCACGTGTACCGGGCTCTCTGCCGAAGGGACGCGTCAGGATGCGTGGCTCTCTGTGAAGCTGCGGTCTGTGCGGCCGTGCGAGGCCCCGTCAGGGAGCTCTATCCTGCTTGTTTCTGACGGTGAGGCTCTTGGTGGGGATTCCCGATCGCCCGGGAATCCTAAGCGCTAAGACTTCGGCCAAGCAGATGCCGGGCTCTCGAGGCCCCGACACCCAGCCACCGCACGCTTCTTCTCTGCGCAGGTGCTGGAGCCGCCGCTCGGGGCCCTGGGAGGGACCCTGGAGCTGCGCCCGCGGTCTCGCTACCGTTTACAGCTGCGCGCCAGGCTCAATGGCCCCACCTTGCAAGGCCCCTGGAGCGCCTGGTCCGACCCAGCGAAGGTGGAGACCGCCTCCGAGACCGGTGAGGGCCGGCTGGGGCAGAGCGGCACTGCGGCTGCGCGAGGGGCGGGGTGCCGGGCGAGGGGCGGGGCTCTGAGCACACCCGTCCGCGGCGAGCTGTTGTGTGCAGTGCCCAGGGGCGGCAAGGGGCGGAGCCAGGGCAGGGTGGGTAGGGGTGTTGGATGTGGGGGCAAGGCTCTGGTCAAGGTCAGCCGAGGTCTGACCGTTTTTGTCCCCTAGCCTGGATCTCCTTGGTGACCGCTCTGCTCTTGGTGCTGGGCCTCAGCGCCCTCCTGGGCCTGCTGCTGCTGAGGTGGCAGTTTCCTGCGCACTACAGGTACCGCCCCCTCCAGGCGGGAGCCGGGGCCGTGGGCCGGGCAGGGCCGGAGGCGTCTAAACCAGCATCCTAGGCTCACTCTATCACACCCGCTCTCCGGACCACCGCACGTCCGCACCTGTGGCTTCAGCCGCTTCCGGCACGTCTCTGGGAATGGCACGGGCTCTTTACACTCTAGCATGCCCACTATACTGGACACCTCAAACAGCCCCATCTCCTGGCTAGTCATCTCAGTAACAAGGCTACTGTCCACCCTTCACCCAAGCCAGAAGACTTAGGCGCCTCCCTCCCCACCCCCACCCCCAC
>NW_007728666.1:120419-136762 GCF_000696425.1 Galeopterus variegatus | reverse complement strand
CCACCCCCACCCCCATCCAATCAGTCATCAGGTCTGGTTATTCCATCTCCTAAACCTAGCTCAAACAATGACCCCCTTTCTCTAGCTCTACAGACACTCCCTGACTCACTGAAACAGAGCCTCCCCTGTCCAATCTAGCCTCACACATCCAACCAGAATTATCTTTCTAAAATCCACACATGAACCTATGATTCCCCTCGTCAAATCCCTTTAATAGCTCCCCAGGACAGAGTCCAGACTTCGTAGAATGACAAGCGAAGCTCTGCAAAGTCTGGCCCCCTCCAGCACTTCCACCCTTTTCTGCCCTGTGTATCAGCCTTGCCAAACTGTTGGCAATTTCCTCCACAGGTCAGATGGTTTTACTTCTCTGTGCCTTTGCACATAATGTCCCCTCTGCCTGGAATTTCTTCCCTAGCTGACTAATACCCATTCATCTTTAAATAACTTTCTTCACCAACTCTTAAGAAACCTTTCCTGACTGTCCCCTGTGGGCCACTCTTTTGTGCCCTAATACAGTACCAATAGTGTTTGATGGCATTTCTTTCTTTCTTTTTTTTTTTTTTTTTTTTGCGGCTGGCCAGTATGAAGATCTGAGCCCTTGACCTTGTGCATTTATTTCTTTATATGAGTATATCTTCCTGATTATACCTTACTTGGTCATCTTTAAATCCTCAGCATAGTGCCTGCCAAATAGCAGGCCCTTAAATAAATGTTATTAATGAATGACTCATTTATGTGGAAAGAGAAGGCTGAAGGATAGAATCCATCCCACCTCAGTCCTTCAATTGGTAACTTGTACTGATTCTTGAAGACTTAGAAGTCAGCTCCTCCAGGAAGTGTCTTTTGATGGTCCTCGGTTGGGTTAGATGATGCTTTTGTAGGCTCCCATTTCTGAACATGTCTTTGAACTTTTAATCTGCCTATATGTATGAGCAGAATGGAATGTAACATCTCTGCAAGTAGCCAGATCCCACAAAAAGTTGGGGGACAAGAAAGAGGTGGTGCTTCTGAGCCAGTCATGCTCAGTGTCTTTTCCCCAATTTACAAGATAAATCACTCCTGCTCCCCTGGAGACATATGAATGAGGTCACAGAAGAGGCCTGAAATGTTCAGATAAAGTCCTTCCACATGGAAATATGAGGCTAAAGAATCAAAGGTTTTCCCAACACACCTTAATCCGTACTTTTCCCAGATAGACCACCATCCCCAGTAAATTATTAATAAGCTCCACTTGTTCTCTTCATTCATTCATTCAACTAATTTCTTGAGCACCGACTATGGGCCAGATAGTATTCTATACTCTGGAGATACAGGAATGAACAAACAGACAAGCTTTCTGCTTTGGTAGAGCTTACATTCCAGTGAAATGAGACAGGCAGAAACGAATATATATATAACAATATGATATATGAAGGTACTCCAAAAACTTAATGGAAAGATTCATATTATCTTTTAATTCCACTTTCCATGAAATTTTTGAAGACTGCTCATTCAACAAAGTCAGGTGCTATAAAGAAAAACAGGCTGGCCGGTTAGCCCAGTTGGCTAGAATGTGGTGCTGATAACACCAAGGTCTGGGGTTCGATTCCTGTACTGGACAGCCCTCCCCCAAAAAGAAAGAAAGAAAGAAAAGAAAAACAAAGCAGAGCAGGAGATAGACAGTGAAGGGGTAGGGAAGTGGTACCATTTTAGGTAGGGTAGTCAGAGAAGGCCTCTTTGTCAGGATGACATTTGAGCAGAGACCTAAATGAAGTGAGGGAATGAATCGAGTGTTCCAGGCAGAGAGAGCAGAAAGAGTAAGGCCCTGAAGAAGGAATATTTGAGCAACTCTGCACCACCCTTTGTGGAACCTGCCCACCACGACTTCCCTCCCCACCTGAGGTTTTCTTGTCATGTGTACTCCTCTACACTAATGTATTGCCTTGACTATGCTCTTATTTCTCCAAGCCTTAGTCCCCGTCTGCACTTCCTCCCCTACTGCCCTGCCTCAGTGCTCTCATCATCCCTTCCAGCTCACTCCCATGACTCAGTCTCCTTCTGTTCCTTCTCCCCAGGAGACTGAGACATGCCCTGTGGCCTTCACTTCCAGACCTGCACCGGGTCCTGGGCCAGTACCTTACGGATACTGCAGCCCTGAGTCCGGTGAGTGCACTTCCCTCCCCTGTCCCACCACCACTGTGGCTTGGGGCTGAGTCCTTGCCCCCACAACACAACTTACTCAAGGTCCTTGCCTACCAGCGTACCATCCACAGGTACTACTCCTGCCCAGTTCTCCTTCCCACACAATCCCCTCCTCCCACAGAATCTATTCTAACCCAGCTCCTTTTTCCTTCTCTCTCCCAGCCTAAGGCCACAGTCTCAGATACCTATGAAGAAGTGGAACCCAGCCTCCTTGAAATCCTACCCAAGTCCTCAGAGAGGACTCCCTTGCCCCTGTGTTCCTCCCAGGCCCAACTGGACTACCGAGGATTGCAGCCTTCTTGCCTGGGGAGTATGCCCCTGTCTGTGTGCCCACACATGGCTGAATCAGCATCCTACTGTACAACCCACATTGCCAACCATTCCTACCTACCATTAAGCTGTTGGCAGCAGCCCCGAGATCAGGCTCCTCACGCCCTGTACCCCGGACAGATCCAAACCCTCTAGACCTCTCTGGGAACCTCCCTACTTTACCCCCCAACACAAACACCTCAGACCTCACCTCCATCCCCCTCTGTACCATCATAGTTGGGCTTCATAGCAGTGATCTTAGCATACTGCTGCTGACATAAATCCAGGAGCCTTTCTCTACAGGCAGGCTCATTTGACTAAGCTCCTCTTTTACCTTCTGTCTCTCTCCTCTTTAATGTCATCTCCTTGAAAGGAAGTCTACTTCTCCACTTCCCATTTACTCTTCAGGCTATGTCAGTTAGTTCCCCTATTATCACTTTCCTAATGAAATTCCCAGGCAAAGTTCACCTCCAATCTTATTAATCATCAATTTATTTGATCTCTCTGTGGCATTTGTCATGATTGAGTATTCATCTCTCCTTTAAATGCTCTCCAACTTTGACTTCCATAACATTATCTTCTCTCGGGGCCCTGCTCCTGCCTCTCTGAAACAGTAAAGAGGGTAACTCTGGAGTCAGAGCTGGGTTCAGTTCCTGTCTTTCACACTTGGGAGCTGTGCAACCTGGAGCAAATAACTTAATGTCTTCAAGCCTTAGTTTTCTCATCTATAAAATAGGGAATAACGGTACCCCACAGAGTTGTGAAGAGGAATAAGTGAAATAATCTAAGTAAAGCACAGTGCCTAAGACAGTGCCACATCTCTTATTCTGGCATTTCTTTTGCTCCTTGATTATTGCAGTCCCTCAAGATTCCGTTCTTATCACAGTCTCCAATCTCATCTATTCTCATTGCCTTTACTATATCTTGACCATTCCAAAGTTCTTATCTCCTGCTCAGACTTCTACTATAGCACCTGTGATGCTTTATGCAAGTAACTGTTTACTTGCCTGTCTCTTGCTACTAGATTGTGAGCTTGAGGGAAAGGGCCATGATTTGTCTTTTTCCCCAGTACATTAGAGTAGTACAGTGTATGATGTAGGCCTTCAATAAATGTTTTCTAAATGGATGAAATCTTTCTGGACAATGTTACCTTAATCCCATGCTAACTTCCCTCATCCTCTAAATCATTCATATGCAGCAGTAAATGTGCTAAATGCATTCGTTTGTCTGTTTTTTGGCAGCTGGCCAGTACAGGGATCGAACTCTGGACCTTGGTGTTATCTGAACCATGTCCTAACCAATAAAGCTAACCAGCCGGCCCTCTAAAAAAAATTTTTTTTCTGGCTCCAAACATACATATTGTATCAGTCAGAGTCTTGGCAGGAATAGATGGCACGCTCAAACTGGGTAATTTCATGACAGTTTAATAAATGACGTATTTACAAAAATGAGGACAAGATTTGGGAAAACCATCAAGGAACAGTACAGTCCCCTGGGGCTAACAACAACAGGCACCACCCTGAGGCCTTAGGGGGTAAGGGGAGAGTAGCTATAAAAGAGGGCTGCCTGGCAGGAGTTGTGGGTATTGGTAGAGGGATATAGCCAACATGTGGGGACACGGAAGGGAGGGAGCCAGGAAAAGAAATAACTCAAGCTCATATTCCTCCCACTCTAGTCTTGGGTCCCTAGGAGTAGAGTCAGAGCCTTTTACATGGCTGGGAAAAGGAGTTATGGAAAGTGGGTATACTGGATGTCATCTGTTACCCATCCAGACCCACTCTCCATCTGTCTCCACCTTGCCCTGTCCTCTGCAAGGCTGAGTCATATGGCCTGCATCAATGGATTCCCTTGGGCTCTGGTTTCTATTTGGGTTCTACCAATGGGAGGATATTATGGATTGAATTGTGTCCCCCCTTACCCTCAAAATTCAGAAGTTGAAGTCTCAACCCCCAGTACCTCAAATGTGACCTTATTTAGAAATAGGATCATTGCAGATGTAATTAGTTAAGATGAGGTCATAGACCATATATTAGTTTTCTGTTGCTTATAACAAAATACCCGAAACTGGGTAATTTATTTTATTTTATTATTTTATTTTATTTTTAGGTGAGATCATTATATATGGTTATAGAGTGCCTTTTATTATTATTTATTTTTTATTCTTTTTTTTTTTTTTTTTTTTTTTGGTGGCTGGGTAGTACGGGGATCCAAACCCTTGACCTTGGTATTATAACACTGTGCTCTAACCAACTGAGCTAACCAGCCAGCCCAAAACTAGATAGTTTATAAGGAAACAAAATTTATTTTAAGAAAGTTTTGGAGGCTGGGAAGTCCAAGGTCCAGGGACACAACCATATACGGCCTTCTTCTTGGTAGGAACTTTCTGCAGAGTCCCTAGACGATGCAGTTTATCACATGGTGAGAATGGCAAGAGTGTCTTTACATGCTCACTTACTCTCCTTACAAAGCCACCGGTCCATTCCCTAATAACCCGTTAAACCATTAACCCATTAATCCATGAATGAATTCATCCATTCATGAAGGTAGAGTCTTCGTGACCCAATCACCTCTTAAAGGTCATACCTTTCAAACATCATATTGAGAATCAAGCTCCAACATGAGCTTGGGGCCCATTCAGACCATAGCAGGCCATAATCCAATGATTGATGTTCTTACAAAAAGGGAAACTTGGAAACAGATACACATAGGAAGAAAGCCAAGTGAAGAGACCTAAGCCATACTTCTACAAGCCAAGGAACACCAAAGATTGCTGGAAAACCACCAGAAGGTAGGGTAGAGGATGGAAGACATTCTCACAGCCCACAGAAGAAACCAATCCTGATGACACCTTGATCTGGGACTTCTAGCCTCCAGAACTATGAGAACAATACATTTCTATTATTTAGGCCACCCAGGTTGTGGTACTTTGTTATGGCATCTCTAGCAAACTGATAGAGGAGATGAGAGGATGGGCTACCCAAGCAGCCTATGCTTGCTGGCCCCACATTCTATCCCATTCTTTGCAATCCCTTCCAAATGGACCTGGAGCACCCATTTTTCTGAGCCTGCTCTCTCAAATGTCACCAATGATTTGTTTCTCACTGGCCAAATCTGACCTTTTCTGTCATTATTCTACTTGACAATTTTACATCATATTAGAATTCCTCTCACTTTAAGGTCCATGTCTGTTTAATCTCCACTGGCTTCTTTCGTTCTTTTTATTTTTAAATGTACAACTTCCCTGAGATTGTACCCTTATCCTTCCGTACAGTTACCTTTAGTCCAGAAATTGCAAATTGCTGGCCATGTTCCCCATCCCAGATATGTTTTGTTAAACTCACACTGGTTCCAAAATTCCTAGCAGATAAAGTCCAAACTCCTTAGCTCTTCTAACCTAAGACACCCAACTCCTTGTTTTCCAAGGTAATTGCAAATAGAGAACATAGGCTGGCCGGTTACTCAGTTGGTTAGAGTGTGGTACTGATAACACCAAGGTCAAGGGTTTCATCCCCGAACTCACGGGGGGGGGGGGGGGGGGGGGGGGGGGGGGGGGGGGGGGGGGGGGGTAGCGCAAGCGCGACAGACGGACAGACGGATGGATGGACGGAGGGACGGACGGAAGGAAGGAAATAAAGAACATGAATGCTTCAAAGTCAAAAATAATAATACTAAGTTTGAGCCAAGAGCCCCAGATATTTCTCTCTCATCATCAGAGTTGATCTCAGGCTAATGATTGAAAATCTGATTTTTCCAGCCTCTTTCTGAAACAGTATAATATATTGTTAGGATTGGAGGGGTTAGTCAGAGTTTGAATCCTGGCTCCTCTACTTATTATTGGCTATGTGCTTTGGGGCAAATTTCTATCCTCATTCTGACTCAGTTTCTTTTTCTGTAAAATGAAGATAAGAGTATCTGCTTTATGGGATTAATAATTGAACTCAATGTATGCAAACTATTTTAAATGGTACTCATTATTTCTATTATTGCTGCTTCACCTCTGAGCATATTCACACAATTTATTCAAGTCATTATTAGAGCACTGAATTGAACGGGCTTCGGACCAGGATTCTTACCACTTTCTTTGTATGACCTTGGGCAAATCCTTTCCCTGGGCCTCGGTTTCTCCATGTGTAAAATATGGGTATATTGCCGGGATGGGGAGGGTGCATCACGCACAGGTTAGACTAATGGATCTTTAAGATTCCTGACACCTCTAAAGCCCCATGGGAAGTAAGGCACCAAATTCTCCGATAGGGACGTCTAACGTTATCTTCCAGTTAGGCAGGTTGGAACCTTGATCCTTTTTCTCGGCATTAAGGAATTCACTTCTCCTCTTTCAGCCTCATTTTCCCTGTTTGTAAAACAACAAACAAAACAAACACGTGTTACTTCCTTCCTAGCAGGGTTCCTACCCGGCGCCAAGCAAATAGGGATGCACCCTAACTAGCTCTGGCCGTCTTCCTGCCCCTCAGCTTCAACTCCGTCCTCTTGCCCCGCCCGGCCGCCTGCCGGCTCTCCTGTTCCTTCTCTGAACTGCTGCAGTACTTTGGGTCACTACACCGAGTTCTGCGCGTTAAGTAACGCAAATACGACCCACATGCAGGCTTTAAATGTGAACTTCCTCAGGCTCTCCGACCCTCCAGCAACCGGAGCCCGACCCTGAGCTGGCGGCGGGAGAGGGGACACTGAGAAATGAAAGTGTCCAGGAACGCGGAGGCAGCGCAGGCTCCGCCCCCAGACGCGCCCCGCCCCGCCCCTCTTGCTTTCAGACACCGATTCCCTGAGACCGGCTTGAAGCATCTCTCTGCCTTCAAATCACGCGCCACGGCTGCACTCTCGTGAGATCTGTGACTTGCTCCGGAACACCCGCCTCCTCTGCCGTCGAGGCCAATGGGCTAGGGCGTCGGTTGCGACGGTTGGATTTTGAAGCAGCCAATGAGTGCTCGGAGCGGAGAGTTTAAGGGGCGTGGGTCAGGCGTGGTGAAGCCTGTCCGGGATTGGAACCTGCTCGCGAACGCTCGGTGAGAGCCCCTGGACTGAGCCAAGGTGGGGGCCTGGGGGTGCTAGGCCAGGAGGGGTTGCAGCCGAGGGTGACCCTGATTGTGTGGCCGACCAGGAACGAAGGAGCCCCGCGCCGTCCCCTGAGCACGGTCGCCTCTCTTCCTCCAGGGCCTAGCGGGCGCCAACTCCAGGGACCCCTCCAGGCTCTCCCATGGCTCAGTTCGTGTTCGAGAGTGACCTGCACTCGCTGCTTCAGCTGGATGCACCCATCCCCAATGCACCCCCTGCGCGCTGGCAGCGCAAAGCCAAGGAAGCCGTGGGGCCGGCCCCCTCGCCCATGCGGGCCGCCAACCGATCCCACAGTGCCGGCAGGACCCCTGGCAGAACTCCTGGTCAGTGCAGTGCGGCAGGACAAGGGGAGGGAGAGGGAGTAGCTGAAAGCTACCTTAATGCTTCCTCCTTCGGGCGCCTGGTCAGACTGGCTTCTCTCTCCCCGCCCCAGGCAAATCCTGTTCTAAGGTTCAGACTACTCCTAGCAAACCTGGCGGTGACCGCTATATCCCCCATCGCAGTGCTTCCCAGATGGAGGTGGCCAGCTTCCTCCTGAGCAAGGAAAACCAGCCTGACAACAGCCAGACACCCACCAAGAAGGTATGTGTCCCAGAGGGACTCGAGGTACGGCACCTGACTGTGTTCTTTGGATAATACCATCCTGCCTCACCACCACCCTTATATGCCAGGAACATCAGAAAGCCTGGGCTTTGAACCTGAACGGTTTTGATGTGGAGGAAGCCAAGATCCTTCGGCTCAGTGGAAAACCACAAAATGCCCCAGAGGGTAAGACCTGAAGTTCTTGGAGTGAGAAGTATGTCTATCCCCGTTGAACCTGAACGGTTTTGATGTGGAGGAAGCCAAGATCCTTCGGCTCAGTGGAAAACCACAGAATGCCCCAGAGGGTAAGACCTGAAGTTCTTGGAGTGAGAAGTATGTCTATCCCCAGGGCTTATGGGAGGTGTTTATCTGCTCTTCCCACCTAAGACTGAGGGCAAGGGAGGTGTCAGTTGTCCCAGCATTTAGACCCACTCTGTTGCCACAGGTTACCAGAACAGACTGAAAGTACTCTATAGCCAGAAGGCCACGCCTGGCTCCAGCCGGAAGACCTGCCGTTACATTCCTTCCCTGCCAGACCGCATTCTGGATGCTCCTGAAATCCGAAATGATTACTGTAAGTGCAGCCTTATCTGTGCCCCATGGATGGAGAAAGAGGACCTGGGTACCAGGCAAGCCAGGAAGCTCATGGTCTTCCCTTTCTACCTCTGGCAGACCTGAACCTTGTGGATTGGAGCTCTGGGAATGTACTGGCTGTGGCACTGGACAACAGTGTGTACTTGTGGAGTGCAGGCTCTGGCGACATCCTGCAGCTGCTGCAAATGGAACAGCCTGGGGACTATGTATCCTCTGTGGCCTGGATTAAAGAGGGCAACTACCTAGCTGTGGGCACCAGCAATGCTGAGGTGCAGGTGAGACTTGTCCCTGTACTGCTTTATCGTCACCAGACCCAGGGGGCTTGCTCAGCTGAGGATGTTAATGCCAAGCACCAATCTCTGATCCTAGAGGTCTTCTCTTCCTAGCTATGGGATGTGCAACAGCAGAAACGGCTTCGAAACATGACCAGCCACTCTGCCCGAGTGGGCTCCCTAAGTTGGAACAGCTATATCCTGTCCAGGTCAGTGGTTCTTGCCAGTCTCTGGCAAAATCAGTCTGATTTTTGCCCCCCGCCTCCCTGTCTATACACCCCTGAACTGAAGCAGCTCTGGCTTATTTGTTTGGCGCTGCCACAGATACCGATTCCCTTCTTCCCTCCTTCCCTCCCTTAGTGGCTCACGCTCTGGCCACATCCACCACCATGATGTTCGGGTAGCAGAACACCATGTGGCTACACTAAGTGGCCACAGCCAAGAAGTTTGTGGGCTGTGCTGGGCCCCAGATGGACGACATTTGGCCAGTGGTGGCAACGATAACTTGGTCAATGTGTGGCCTAGTGCTCCTGGAGAAGGTGGTTGGGTTCCCCTGCAAACATTCACCCAGCATCAAGGAGCGGTCAAGGTGAGAATGGGATTGGGCTGAGGCGTCTGTAGATCCTCATCTGTAACCTGGGGACTACGAAGGAGAGATGGGATGGTGGAATTGGACTGGATTAATCTGTGACCCCTATAGCTCCTTGTCTCGCTCTAGTACCTGCTGACCCTATCTTTATCCTACCTAGGCTGTAGCTTGGTGTCCCTGGCAGTCCAACGTCCTGGCAACAGGAGGGGGCACCAGCGATCGACACATTCGCATCTGGAACGTCTGTTCTGGGGCCTGTCTGAGTGCCGTGGATGCCTATTCCCAGGTAGTCTTTTACCTCTCCCAGCTTTTCACTCCTAGATGTGTTCTTACTCTGTGTAATCTTCCTGGGCAACCATATCCACTCCATTGGCCTTACCAACTCTATATGCTGATGATTCCTAACTTCTAACTCAGCTCTCACTCATGAGATCCATTTCCAACAGTTTGTGCCTTATCTCCAGTCCTTTGTCCTATAGGCACCACCACCTTAATATGACCCAAATTAAACTTTTCACTTCCCCTTGCCTCCCTGAAATGGGTTCCTCCTTCTCCTTTTATATTGCTTCAGAATGGCAGAACCTGCTCCTAGAATCTTTCATCCTCCTCACTAAGATCTATCAGTTTTACCTCAGAATATCATTCACATCTGTCCTCTCCCTTCAGCCTCATCCCTCTTCCCAGTGGAGGCCCACTACAATGGCTTCCTCACTGGTCTCCAAGCATTCTTTGTTATCTCCTTCAATCTGTCTTCTACACTGTGGTCTCAGTGGTCTCTTACTGTCCTCCTTAAACCTGTAATGGCACCCCATCACCTACAGCCTGTAATCCAAAACTATTAGAATGATATTTGATACTCTTGCTGGTGGGCCTCCCTGTAGCCACTCCAGCTTCCTCTCTTTCCACTCCTGCCACATGCAGCCTTCACTCTAGACGTGAGCTCTAGAGCCAAATGGCCTGCGTTCAAATTCTCGCTCCACCACCTACTAACTTAACTTGCATGTGATCTTAGGCAATTTGCTGAACTTCTTTTTGATTGATCATCTGTAAAATGGATAATAATTGTCTCTCGAAGGGTTTTTGTAATGACTGTGATCATTCATGTCTGAGTCTGTGGCACCCTGGCAGGGTGCCTAACGCTACAATGAGCCCAATTCTGATTTGAGTAGGCTGGCTGTACATCATGCCCACACCATCCCCTCTCCACAGGTATGCTCCATCCTCTGGTCTCCCCACTACAAGGAACTCATCTCAGGCCATGGCTTTGCCCAGAACCAGCTGGTTATTTGGAAATACCCAACCATGGCCAAGGTGGCTGAGCTCAAAGGTAGGTGGCTAAGTTAAAGAAGCCAGACACACAAGGCTGCATATTGTATGACTCCACTTATGTGAAATGTCCAGAATAGACAAGTCCAGAGAGACCAGACAGATTAATGGTTGCCAGGGCTGAGGGTAATGGGGAGTTAATGAAAATGTTTTGGAATTATATAGTTGTAATGGTTGTATAACTTTGAATATATTAAAAACCACTAAATTATACATCCTTTTAAGGATGAATTTATGGTATATGAATTATATCTCAATAAAAGTTGTTACAAAAAATAAAATCAAATAAAGGTAAGTGACCATCAAAATTGGAGGACCCTGGGCATCTATACATTCATATGTACTGCTCTCACTTGCCCCAGGTCACACAGCCCGGGTCCTGAGTCTGACCATGAGCCCAGATGGAGCCACAGTGGCATCAGCAGCAGCAGATGAGACCCTGAGGCTATGGCGCTGCTTTGAGTTGGACCCTGCGCGGCGGCGGGAGCGGGAGAAGGCCAGTGCAGCCAAAAGCAGCCTCATCCACCAAGGCATCCGTTGAGGACCCCCATGACCTCAGTTGTTTTTTATTTTTCTAATAAAGTTATATCTCCCTCTCTTCTTGCATGCCCTATGTCCCAGCAGCCTTCTCAGGGGCTCCCTGCTACTGCGATCAGAGAGCCAGAAATGTCCTGTGGGAGCACTGACCATCCCTCCTGTTTGTACACAGGGCTGAGCAGGCTGTGTACCCCACCTTCTCCATTCACACATTGTACACACACAGCCTCAGTGGTTTCCTCTGTCACTTTTAATTAAGACACAAGTGAGTAAGCAGCCTCCACAGGCTGTATTCCCAGGCCCCCCGCCCACCCTGACCTTTGGCCCAGAAGCTCCTGCTTCAGTGTGGGTTGGAGGAGGAAGCCTGGGTCCAGTGACAGATTATTGCTGATCTCTTCAGTGTGAGGAAAAAAGCCACAGACCCTGGTGGGGGCCAGCCCTGAGTGCTCCTCTCCCAAGTTTAAGGCAGAGAGGGGGAAGTAAGTGTCCAGCCCTTTTAGGTCCTGGCTCTGGAGTGGCAGAGGGCAATGAGGCCGTGATCCTGGAGCTGGCCAGGAGAAGTGGGTGAGGAACGGAAGTGGTGGTCCCTGTAGACCAGCTGTGGGGAGGGGAGGGCCAGTCCCCTGCTCAGTCCTGACCACATAAGCCCTGGTCACAGGTGTAGATGGGGAGGACACTGACGGATGCTGCCCAAGGTGCAGTCCTGAGGCACTTAGGTGGGCGCCAGTCGAGGCCCTGTTTCTCAGTTGGCTTTGACCTTGGCGATACCTGGAGCTCCATTTTGCTGAAGTGCATGGGGCAGCCGCTTGCCCTTGGTATAAGAGTGATACCAGAAATTGGAGAACAGTACAAAGAAGATGGTGCCATACATCCAGATGAGGTGGATAATGACTGGGTACTGGTAATTACAGCTGGGCATGAAGTAGTACTGGGAGATGTGCAGTGAGACCAGGACAAATTGGATCTAGGATAGAGAAAGGCAAGGGTCAGAGGGAACTGAGGACTGGAGGAAAAGGTGGGGGCAGAGAAAGATGAACATTGAGTGCAGAGGGATGGGATCAAAGATGAGATAGGATAAAGGTAGGAACCAGACTAGGAATGCTGGGGAAATGGTTACAGGCCAGGCCCAAGACCCTCACCAGCTGGATGGCTGTCATGTGTTTTTTCCACCAAAGGTAGGGCTGAGCCACAGGGCCAACAGCAGACAATCCATAATACAGGTACATGATAACATGCACAAAGGAGTTTATCATGGCATGGAAAGAGCCCATTCCTCCTGTAAGTGGACAATAAAACAGGATCAGAAGAGTCAAGCCTCTGGTCCCCAGTGCCCACTCTTTTCCCAATGGCCTTCACCACTCACCTGGGGCAATCTTTATCCCCCACCACCAGCTCCAGGGAAGCACTGAGTGATGGAAGACATGTAGGAAGGTCACCTGCCCATCTTTCTTCCGGAGAATAAAGATCACCTGAGAAAAGAGTGGGGGAAAGGGGTTCAGAGCCAGGGCCTCTCCCCTTTTACTCCCCGCAAGTTCTCTCATCTCATATCACTACTTACTGTGTCCATCAGTTCAATGAACTTGGAGAATAGGAAGAGCCAGGCCACTCGAACCATCTGCAAGAAGTCAGGGCAGCCTTAGGACCATGCACACTGCTCCAAAAGCCTCCCTAAACTGCCATGAGCACAGGTCACACCCAAACTGCTCCTGTTCCCCAGGTTGCTTATGACCTAGCCCCAGTCCCTACTTACCCTAAGTGCCTGAGGGCTGTTAGAATAGTCCACAGGGTCACAGCGCCAGGTGTAGGTGGTCAGCCAGCCAGACATCAGGAACTAGGAAGGGATGTGGATTAGACCACCAGAGTTCTCCCCTCCCAGCAATTCCTCCCCTTCTCTAGATGAAGAAATGGATCTGAGCCTCTCTGGAAAGGAGAGATGCCATGCTCTGGCCTTACAGCCCTCCCCTTATCCTACTAGCAGGAATTAAAGCCTAGACATCCCAGGGGCCCACCTCATAGACAATGTAGAGGGAGAATGCCACCAGTGAGAAGTTGTAGACAATCATGAAGCCACGGAGTTGGAAGGGCTTCCGATTGGCCATGATGCGAGGCCCAAGTGAGAGAACGAAGTACACGTAAGTCAGGAGGATGGAGGTCATTAGCAGAGGGGACCCCATCAGAGGGTAGCCCTGAATCCGGGGATCTGTGAATAAGGGTTAAAGGAGTCAGGAAGGGTCACAGGGTTCAAAGGGTCTTTACCAGTCTACAGACATGAGTCAGGTCATAGGGACTCTCCATTAGGAGACAGCCCTAGATCCAGAGATCCCAGGGAAGAAGGGAAGAAAAGGCTGGTGGACAGCATCTTACCTGCATGCTTCATCATCTCCTGGTACAAGTTCACAACAGCCTCCATCCTGGCTAAGTACTCTGGGGAGGTATGGAGGGTGAAAGTCAGACAGGGCCCACACCTGACCCACAGAGACAAGACACCGAACCATACAGACAACTCCTGATGCCTCACTGCAGAAAGGACAGAAGAACAGTGAAAGGCAGAAGTTGCTGGGGACTAGGATGAGGAAAAGGCCATTTGGTTGGGGCATGTGCTCCCCACACATCCTGCCTGCCTGGGAAGGGCTGTTCCACCCTTCCTCTCTGCTCTTCCATAGAGTTTTACTTCCTTGCTTCTCCTCTTCTCTTCCTCCATGATAGAACTCTCAATTCTTGCTCTTTCCAGAGAGTCTTACCTCCTCACCAATAGGGAACTCATCTCCAGAATGAACCTCCTCTCCCTTCATCACTGAAGTCTCTCACCTTCCCAGCTCTGGGTCTTTCTTCTCTCCAGGGATTCTCTCCTTCAACCTCTCCTCTCCTGCCCACTCTTCTCCTCGATCCCTCTGGTCCCTTACCAGGACTGTCATCTCCCCAGGGTCCCTCCTCTCCCCTGCCAGGATCCTCACCTCCCTAGTCCCTTCTGTCCCTTCCACATCTTATCAGCCAGGATTCTTTCTCTCCCCTGCTGGGTCACTCATACCCCTAGGTCTCTCCTCTGCCTTCCCAGGGCTCTCACCTCCAGCCTCTCTTCTCCTCTCCTCTCCTCTCCAGCGCTCTCCTCTCACAGAGCCCTTCCTCTACTGGAGCCAGGCTCTTTGAGACTCCTGCCCTGGCAGCTCCACCTGTCTGACTAGATCTTGCAGCAGCCTCGCCCTCCCCCTGCTCCCACTCCCGCCCCCACTGTACTGCACCCTGGGGTGGAGGGTGGGTCCCAGCCACAGGTCTGTGCCTGGGGGAGCAGGATCCACAAGGATTGGGAAAGCCAAATAAAGCCCCAGACTCACCACCCACCACCCTGGGCCAGCCAGATGAACTAAAGTCCTAGGTTCAGAGCCAGAAACTTCCCCCAGCCCTGGACCCAGCCCTATCCTTGATCCAAAGAACTGCTGAAAACATGCACCCAGCATCCTCTCCAGAGCCAGCCATAAATTCTCAGTTTGTCCTACTTCAGAATGAGCAGAATTACCCTTCCTTTCCAGGGAGGGGCAGGGAAGCCAGTGGCATGTGAGGAGGTGGGGGAGTGGGAGATGTCTCAGGAATCTTCCCCTCCCTCAGGGAGGGGTCCCAATGGGTTAGGCCCCCTCCCCCTCAGAGCCTGAAGGAATGTCAGGGGAAGGCTCACAGGGACACAGAAGCCTCTGCCCAGACCCAGGGGAGCCCGGGTCTCTGAGACAGTCCCAGAGGGACAAGGCATTCCTCAAACAGCCAAGGCAGCAGGTGCTTCTGGTTGCCTCCATCCAGAGGACAGCCTGTGTAGGTACTAAGTGAAGAAAGTCACCTCTGACACATCCACTGGAGGCCGCAGCACGCCCTTCGCACAGACACATCTCACAGATGCTCCCCCACAGCCCATGTCAGCCCCGACACCCCCACACATCCCCTCTCACTCGCATACACCTGTCTCTTACACAGCTTTCCACCCCCCACCACCCCGATGGGCTAATGCATGCACACACACACAGCCCACCTACCTCCCACTGGCCACAACTGCGCTGCCCCTGACACACCACTCAAAGCAGCCTCCGTGCGCTGTGACACAGGGGTTTCTAACCTTGCACCTGCTGCTGACCACATCCATGCTGGCACACACACAGCTCCCTTTGCAGGCCCGAGTCGCCGTGTGCAAATGCAGATGCTCACACGCGCAGGTCCACGCCCACTGGAAGGCACACATACAGGTTTACTCACACCTGTGGGAGCCACCAGGAGGGCGGGAACACCCAGTCACCCACACCAGCCATGCTCACGCACAGATCTTTCACGGGCGACCATCACGACCATCATCTCCTCCCTCCCGGGCAGACTTTGGTGGGCTGCCTCCTCTGTCTATACAGGACGGCCCGCTCAGGCTGCACTCTACCACACAGCTCCTCTCTGACACATGTGAGTCTGCCAGCTCCTTATCTCTCTCAACCACCAACCCCAAGTTCAACCCCCCACACACCCGCACCCTGGAGGTCAGGAGGACTCCAGGCTTCTGGGAAGGACCTCTCCCCAAGCTTGAGGACAATCTGGGTGTGTCCCCCGTGGGGGGACTCAGCAGCCCGCTCCTTCCTTCCTTTAAGATGGATGGAAGGGAAAGGAGACCGGCAAAGAAAGGGGGAGGGGAGGGAGGCGAGGAGAGAGGGGAGAAGGGGCGGGAGAGGGGCAAGAGCCAGAGGAGATGGAGGAAGGCCTGGGTTTAGGCAAGCGGGGGCCGGGGCCGGGGGTGTCGGGGGCAGAGGGAGGGTGCTGGCGAGGCCCAGCCCCAGGGAGCTGGGACCTCCCACCCACTCGCTCCAGGAACAGCCTCGCCCACAGCCTGGGCAGGGCAGGGCTGGGCAGGGCCGCGCCGG
>NW_007728666.1:43834-119419 GCF_000696425.1 Galeopterus variegatus | reverse complement strand
TGGGCCTGGCCGCCGCGCGGCGCGCCGCGTCTGCCAGACGGCCGGCCCCCGGTGGCCTCATCGCGGCCCCCTGGGGATTGGTCCACCAGCACGACCCACACTCGCTGTGTGGGCGGCCGGCCCAGCTTAGGACTCAGCCCTTCCCTCAGAGAGCTGCCTCTCCAGCAGGGTGAGCCGAGGGGCGGGCGGGAGGCGGGCTCCGTGTGCTTAGGGCTGACTTGTGTGGCAGGGAGGTCTTAGCGGGAGGGAGCAGCTGGCCATGGAGGCCTTCTCTACGAGCCTATAAACTTGGATGAGCCCTAGCATTAGGACATGCAGACCGGATTTCCTGGAATGGAGCTGGGAAAATACAGGTGGCCTGGGGCAAGACTGAATCATTGGCTAAACTGGCCTTCAAGGTAGTGAAAGGGAAAAGGGGAGAAAGGGAAGTGAAGCTGGCTGTGGCTGAATGTAATAGGTCTTCATGGGTAAATGGGGTGGTTTGATTTTCATTCTAGATGCAGAGGAGAAGCAATGAAGATTTTGAGGCGGCTATAATTGGGATTGTATCATTCATTCATCAAACATTTATTGACCACCTACAATGTGCGAGGCTGTGTTAAGCGCTAGCGACACCGTCCTGCACTCATGTTGTTTTCAGTCTAGCTCAGTCACTTCACTCTGGCAGCCAGTGTGATGAAGGTACTAGAGGGAGCCCAGGTGAGAGACAACAGCCTGTCCTAAGAAGGTTTGGAGACTGATGGGATTGGAGGAGGCAGACAATGTGGAGATTTCCTCAAGGTGTTTGAACTATCTATATGTATTTAGTTGTCTATTCTGTACTACCCAGCCCCCACCTCCACATACTTAGCAACTAGACTGAACTGTTGGGGGCAAGGACGAGGTTTTAGTGAAGTCTGTATCTCCAGCAGCTCCTGGAACAGTGCTTTGCATAATGTGATCCAGTAACTGCTTGTAAGATTGGATGGTGTAAATGTGGACAGAATTAGAGAATTCAGAAGAGGTGGTGGTTGGGAGAAATAATATGTTCAAAAATGGTAGGATGTGGCTATGTGGAAGTTTAGTCCTAGAATTGAAGTAAGAGGTCAGCCAAAGTACAGCTATGACCCAGCCCATTAGTACCTGCCCTTGAAAGGAAATGGCAGAAGAATTCAACTATTCAAAAAGTATGAGAGGCTGGCCAGATAGTTCAGTTGGTTACAGCACAGCCTTATAACACCAAGGTCACAGGTTTGGATCCCCATACTGGCCAGCTGTCAAAAAAAAACAAACCAAAAAGCTCAAACTTAATATCATACACTAAGGCCCTACCTGATCTGGTCCCTACCTGGTCCTCTCATTCTACCTGAGTCAGTCTCCTGGGCCACACCCAGTGTGCTAATAACCATTACCCAAGGATGCATCATTCATACTCCCCAACCCCGAAGACTTGCCCCCTGGCTTAGCACTAGTTACAGTCAGGTCTCCTAGGCAGTATGTCACTCCCTCCTCTTGCTTCCACAATCTTACTGCAATGTAATTATCTACTTATCTACATCCCCCAACTATAAGCAGGGGCCATGTTTTAGTCACTTCTGTATCTCTACCATCTGGTCCACTGTCCAACACTCAATTGACCCTCCATAAATAGTGTTTGTTGAGTGATTGTTAGAGTGAATGGGAGGGACAATGTGAGAAAGGAAAGAGAGGTCGAGGGACCCAGATTCAAGTGGGGAGGAAAATAAGAATTCAGAAGGCTCTTCACTTCCCTTATGAGCTGTATTCATTGAGTCAATAAATATTTATTGAGAGCCTAATATTTTCCAGGTATATTCTAGTGACTTTGGGGTCTCACCTGACTCCAAAGGCCTGAGTTTAAATGTTCCAAATAGTACCTGTGTGACCTTGTGTAAGTTGCTAAACCTCTATGAAATTGGAACAATAATAGTACCTATCTCAGGATTGTGAAGATTGAAGGAGATAATCCATGTAAAGTGCTTAGCACAGTTTCTGTCTCAATCCAATAGACAAGGTGGAGAAGCACCCCAATAAGGTATATCAATAAAGTACATACTTGTATGTAGATCCATGATCATTTAACAAATATTTCCCAAACACTGTGCAAAAGCACTGTTCTAAGAGCACTATTGAGAGGTTTTGGACTAAGTGTCCATCATGAGAGTTCACTAGAGATGAACAAAGCAGACTATGATAGATGATAAAACTGTCCCAGAGGCCAAACACAGTAGTGATAGGGAAGTTCAACTATGCATTTATTCACCTGGACCACATTGGTAAGTGACCATGGCAAGCCTTCATAAGTGCTGCCTGACTACATGAATGAACATGCTCAAAGATGCTTTCTTTGTTCAGCTTTTGCCCCGATCTTGGGAGAAAGTGTCCTCAAATACACTCATGTGTCACTTAACTACTGTTAAGTGTGTTCTGAGAAATACGTCGCTAGGTAATTTTGTCATTGTGCAAACATCATAGATTATACATACATAAACCTAGATGGTATGGCCTATTGCTCTGACCACTGTCATACACACAGTCTCTTGTTGGCTGAAACATCATTATATGGCACATGACTATTTGATATCAGCCACCTAGCCCCAGGATCTACCAAATGGCTTCTGATGGCCCTGAGGTTCTTATGAAACACTCACAGTCTAGTGGAGAAGATAGGCATATAAATGAACAATCAGAGTAGCATGTAGTGAGTGTTCCCATAGAAATAAACCCAAAGGGTTATGAAAGCACAGGGGGTTGGGGGGTCAGCTTAACCTAGTGTGGGGGTTAGTTCTTGAAAGCTTCACAGAAATGACACCTAAGCTGAGCAATAAAGGACTCTTTAGAAGGCAGGGAAAGGCAATCCAGGCAGAGGGAAGTATGTATGTGAAGGCAAGAAGCAAGAGATGTGGCAGGTTTGGTATGGCTGCAGATCAGAGGCCGTATGCATAAGGGCAGGAAAGGAGGCAGAAGTCAGTTTGTGAAGAGCCTTGTATGCCACAGTAAGAGTTTTGGATTTTGGGCCGGCCCGGTGGTGCACTCTGTAGAGGGCGGCGCTCCCACCGAGGGTTCGGATCCCATATAGAGACAGGTCCGCTCATTGGTTGAGCACGGTGCGGGTGCGACACTGAGGGTTGCGATCCCGTTACCGGTCACGAAAAAAGACAAAAAAAAAGAGTTTTGGATTTTATTCTGTTTATATTTTTCAGCCCTGGCTGCACAATAGAATCACCTGGAGAGCTTTTAAAATATCAGTGCCTGGCTCTCACCTCCAGATTGTTTTTTTTTTTTTTTTGGCAGCTAGCTGGTACGGGGATCTGAGCCCTTGACCTTGGTGTTATGAGCATCACACTACCAAGTGAGCTAACTGGCCAGCCCTCATCTCCAGATTGATTCTAATGGTTGTTTTTAATGGCAAGAGACTGGAGCATGTTTATATGCAGTGTGGAAGGAAACAATGGGATCCATCATACACATGGAGAGATTAGCCTCTGGCTTAGGAGAACACCTCACAGGCTGAAATGTATGGAAATAAAGAGGAAATATGTCAGTACATTGGGAGGAAACTGAGGGAGTTTTCATCTAAAGGAGTCTATTTTTTCCTTTAATCTTAAGGGGAGGTATTCACTGAGCATGAGGGGGTGGTAGGATAAGGAGTTTTAGGGAAGTGGAAAGTCTGGAGCAGCTGATGGTGGGGTGCTGGGAAGGCTTGGTGCGCAGAGCCGAAGGCCCCACTGAGTGGAAGACCAAGAAGGGTGACACCAGTTTAGAAGGCTGTGTGATGTTCTCCAGCAGAGCTTAGTAAGTGCGAGGCAGGAGAGCAGAAATGGGACCACTCGAGATCTGCAGGGAAGCTAGGTGGAAGGCCTTGCAGGTGAGAAGATTCAGTAAAGGTTGAGTAGAAAGAAAACTAAACCAGGAGTGGGCTGATAAATTGGAGAAACAGAAGGGTCAAGGAACTCACAGTCTTGATAAGGATGAAGGCCAGGTATAGTCGGAAAAGAATACCCAGTCCAACAGCTAAAATTCCACTCCTTTATGGAGCCTTGCTGACTAATGGGAAGTGAGGTGATGACTTTCCCTGGGTCCCACCCTGATGACTCACTCCTCCCTCACTGCTCTCTAAGGGGCCCTTCTCCATCCTTTCCCAAGAAGATAAACCACTGATGTAGTTTCTCCAAGAGTTTAACCTGAAAACCACCATCTGTATGAACTCTAACAACTCTATTCCCATGATTGATTGAGGCTTTATATGTTTTGGCACAAAAATTAAGAAGCAGATCAGAGAGTAAGAATGGCAGTGAGGAAAAAACAGGAAAAGGTATGCCTGCATGTTTGCGAGTGGAGCAGTGGAGGAGTGTATGAGAGCCATGGGGGAATTGGCTATGAACAATAGGAACTAGGGTCTGGGGTGAGGGGCAATAGGAGTGGCAGGTGGAGACAGAAGCAGCTTCCTGGGGGCTGTGTCAAGCTTCTCCCTTCCCTATCCTGTAAAGGACAAAGGGTACTTTCTACACAGTACCCACACAGAGGAGCTGAGGGGAGAGTTGAGCCCCTGAGGATAGGACAGCAAAGAGGAGGGTGAAAGGTTTGCCAGTTAATCATTCTGTATGTCCCTGGGCCTCAGCCAGCTAGCTGGTATCCTCTTCCTAAGCAGGCTGGGACCTTGGCTGAAGGAAGTGGGGCTGGAAAGACATCTGGCTGGCAGGAGAGAGACTGCATGCAAACATTCATCATATCATTTGGAATTTGAGGGTTTGCCTGGACCCCTGAAAGTTCAGGCACAAGGTCTGATCCCTCAGTGGGTAGCCAGTGCCAACACACTATGGATATCATTCAGTTTTCACTGAACTGAACTAAAGAAATTGAGGAAGAGGGAAAGAGGTGTGATATAACCTACAGGAAGAGCTCTAGAGAAAGAAAAGGGGAGGCTTTTTGTTAGGGAACAAACCAGGGGAGGCTATCAGGATGGAGAAAATAGAGTTAGCAAGATCTGAGAGATATGTGAAAAGGGCCAAAAGAGAAGTTTACTATTCTATTCAGTACTTTCTCTGGCAAGCATAGGGCCAGTTACTTTCCATATGCTGTTACAGCTCAATCCGGTAAGGTAAGTACTACTATTACCTCTTTTTTGGGGGAGTGGGGGGCGGGAATAGGTGGCTGGCCGGTATGGGGATCTGAACCCTGAACCCTTGACCTTGGTGTTATAACACCACGCTCTAACCAACTAAGCTAACCAGCCAGCTCTCCTATTATCACCTCCTAACAGATGAAAAGAAAGGTCAGAGAGGTTGAAGGGTTTACTCAAGGTCACATTGCAAGTAAGGTGGAAGCAACACAGACATTTCAGGCTTGAGGAAAAAGCATGGACAAAGAAATGGATGTAGGAAAGCACAGGACAGGAGGAAGGAATTGCAAGGGATTCAGTTTAGCTAAAGGATAGGGAGAAAAAAAAGTGAGTTTAGTTTGTATTGGGATTTTCCTGAAGATTTCTGAGTACAGCTTTGACATAATCCCCACTGTGCTTTAAAAACACAAACCTGGCAACAGTAAGATATACTATCAAGAGGAAGGGAGAGCAATCAGCTGGGTGCCAGTTCAGAGGCACAGGTGTGATGCAGTGAAGGCATGACTTAGAGCGATGGCAGTGGGAAAGAAGAAGAGGGAAGAGAGCAGAGGACCCAGAACTGACAGCAGGTTGTGAAGTCTGATAACTCAGGTGCAGCAGGATGGAGAAAATGATAGGACATCCTGAGTTTGAGGTAAGATGGCACATTCAGTAGGAAATCTAAAACACAGTACTGTAAATTCAGGGTAAAGGACGGGGCTTGAGAGAAAAATCTGAGGATTTTCCGTATAGAGGTGAAACCACACAAAGTAAACTGTGGTTGCTCTAGTTTTGGCTGTATTAACACGCTTTCCCATCCCCCTGCTTTCATCTCCTTTAAGGAATTCCTCCCCAACTCCACTGGCTCATTAATCTTGGTGTTCTCCTCACACCCACCACCCCCATATCCAAGCTCCTAATGGCACATAATCCAAGCAAAACGAGAGTCCTTCCACGAGCTGAGCTATAATAATGTAGAGTAGAGAAATGCAGAGCAGAGAGCCCATACAACATTTGAGCCCCTGAGCCCATCTAAAGCCCTCCTCATAACCCAAATAAAATTAGGCCTCCTTTTCTTGCTTTTGGTTAAGCTAGTTTAATTGTAATGTGTTGCAATCAAAACAGTCTAATATATCAACAGATAAAAATGAGATTGCTCATGAGAGATTAGAAGGAGAGGAGAATAACAGTTATCATTTGAGTGCTGACTATTTGCCTGAAGTGTCTTGTATACCTGACTAAGAAGCTTGGACTTTGTAGAAAACTAAGAGCTACTTAAAGTTTTAAATTGAATTTTAAATATGCTCAGTTGAAGGTACCCTTTGAGGATGATACTATAATCACATTTTACAGAGGTGGAAACTGAGGTTCCTGGAAGTGAGGTAACTTTCCTAAGTTCATACAATGGATAAGTGTCCAGGCCAGGATTTGAACTTGTAAATAAATAAACTGCAGTAGAATTTTGGGTACTGTAATAGAGGTGTGTAAAGAGTACAGGAGAGGTACAGTTTAAGAATGGTCAAGTGTACAGGGGAGGAGGTGGTAAACACTTTACAGGAATAAGTGACACTTAAACTGAAAGGATGAATTGTTCACCAGGTGCACTGGAGCAGGAAAAAGAGAGAGACATTCCAAGCAGGCACGAGGCAGCACCTGACTCCCAGGCATTTCCTTTGGCTACAGCCAAGAGCACTTATAGCAAAGTGGCAAGGATGGTGGAGAATGCTTTGACAAAACAAGGTCTGAAGGACTGGTGGCGAGTGTGAAGGGAAGAGAGGCAAGAGTGGGCCCAAGGAGCTCTGGTTTTGATTCCCAGTAGTTATACACAGCCACCCATGAAGACCTGAGGTCAGACCAAGCAAACATAGACAAATGAGGCAAGAATTCATTACCACTGCACAGAGAAAAATCTATGCGTGGTGAAGGGCCCTCTTTAGGAAGGACCCTGTAGGAAGACTGTGGAACTGAGTAGTTTGGACGGGGAAGACATACAGTTTAGAAGGGATGACAAAAAATATTTCAGGTGAGGGAGCTTGTCATTTGGTCTCAAATCAAAATGATACAATTTAAAACCAAAGTGGGGCTTAATGGAAGAGTATAGGCAACAACTAAGTGGGAGAAATAAAATCCACAAAACTAGATTCAACACTGGCTTATTGTGTCAGGAAATCCAATCTAAAAATGTTCCAGTGCCTGTTCTGCACTAGTTACTAAGAAGTTACCATGAGGTATGAAATGTACACACAAAGTGTCTCCTAAGGCTGAGGTCCTGAGACATGAGCACAGGGAGCTACAGAGGGAAGGAGAGGTTATAACCTCTTAGAGGGACTGGTCAATAATTCATGCAACAATTACTGAGAGCAGATTTCTAGATGCTATCCTGGGGTAGCTTCTACTATTGTCAGGTACTATTCTAAGCACTTTATATGTATTAACCCATTTAAACCTCATAACAACCCTATGAAATAACCACATTATGATTATCCCCAGAAATAAGGAAACAGAGGCAAAGAGAGGTAAACTAGCTTGCCCAAGGCCACACAATTAGTAAATGGCATGGCTAGGATTTGAACCCATGCAGTCTGGCACTGGAACCTGTTCTTTTAAGCAAAATATTATTTTATACTACCTCTCCAAAGTCAAATAAGTCATAACAGTAATAATAATAATAGTAACACTGCCATTTATAGTGTTTATGATGGGCCAGATGTTGTCATATGCCAGACACACATTATCTTGCCAAATATAGTTCTCAGGTGGAAGAACTCAGATTCAAACTCTTGACAGTTCAGGGTGCTTGAACAAGGGGGACAACAGAGTGCAGCAGGAACTAGAATAAGTGTGTACAAAGTTTAAATGTGGAGCATAAAAGAGGAGGTAATTGACCTTACCTGGTGGGAGTGGTGTTGAGTTGTGGACAGGCTAGGTTGTTGAAAAGCTTCACAGAGGGGTGACTCATGAGCTGAATTTTGAAAGATGATTGGGTATTCATCCGACAGAATGATAGGGCAAAGTGTTCTGTGCAGAGGGAATAGAGGGAATAAAGTAATGGAGGTCTGAAAGAGCCTGTTATATGAGGAAACTGCAAGCAGTTTTTTTGACTTAGCAGTTGAGTGGGTGGCAAGACAGTATAGAAGATAAATCAGAGGGCTGGCCAGTTAGCTCAGTTGGCTAGAGTGTGGTGTTATAACACCAAGGTCAAGGGTTCAGCAGATTCCCGCACCATTGGCCAGCAGCCAAAAAAAGGGGGGGGGGGGCTAGATCACACATAATCTTATTTGTCTTTCCAGGATGTTTGAGCTATTTTTCAAATTTTTCCAATGAAGTAAATGTAATGGCCAAAAAGAGTAAATAAATATCCCTAGAGAATTCAGAATAGTAGGAATTTTTTGAAGTCTGTTTTCTCTTAATAATGCATGCATGCTAAATTTGCATTATCTGTTTTACATTACTAACCCTTAAATAAAATGAACATTCCAGGATGATTTTATCCTGTGACTTTCAATATGCCTGGCATACTGCTCCACCAACCTACCAAGTATATGGATCCCAGTTTGAGAAACATGGGGAGCAGACTATTGAAAGGATTTTAATAAGGGGAGTAATGTGATCAGATCTGCAGTTCAGAAAGATCTGGCAGCTTTTTCAAAGATGAATTAGGGTGGGCAGGAGTGGAGATAGGGAGTCTGAACAATATTTTTAGTGACAGAGGCCCAGAGCCTAAACTGCAGGGCAGGAGGGATGGATATTAGAGAGACAGAATTGATAGTATGTGGCATCAGATCGGGTATGGGGAGAAGGACACAGAGGAGGAATAGTTTAGCATGGCTTCCATATTCCTGGCTTAGGTCATGCCTAGGAAAATTAGAAGAGAAACAGGTGTGAAGGAAGATTGGATCTAGATATTCAGAACCAGAAGTACCTGTTGATCACATAGGTAGAAATGCCCAACGGGAATCTGCAGCTCAGCAAAGAGGTCTGTGTTGAAAATAAAACTTGTTTAAATTATGCACATAAAAATGGAGGTCACAGGGGCCGGCCCGGTGGCACACTGTAGCAGTGCGCCGCTTGGGAAGCGCGGCGGCGCTCCCGCCGAGGGTTCGGATCCCACATACAGACCGGCCGCTCACTGGCTGAGCGAGGTGCGGGAGCAGCACCGAGGGTTGCGATCCCGTGGCCGGTCCCGGTCCGGTACGGGCGCGACACTGAGGGTTGCGATCCGTTGCCGGTCACGAAAAAAAGACAAAAAGGAAAAAAAAAAAAAAAATGGAGGTCACAGAAAAGGTAGAATAAGAAGAAAAGAGGGTGAAGGAAAAGTCCTACAGAATAACAAAATTCAAGAAGCAGGCAGAAGTATAGAAGTCCAAAAGCTGCAGAGAAGGAATGGCCAGAGAAGTAGGAGAATAAGTAAAATGCATGCCATAGAGGCCCAGGGGAGAAAGAGACAAAGGAAATGGTCAGCACTGTCAAATGCTGTGTAGAGATTAAGTAATATGACGACTGAAAAAACTCTGGATTTAGCCATTAGGTCAACAATGATCTTTGATATGGTTTCAGAGGAATGGTGGAAGTAGAAGCCCAACCACAGGGGCTGAAAAGTGAATGGGAGGTGAAAGAAGAGCAGGGTCTTTATGTCAAGAGTGTGGCTGAGAGTTAGTCAATGAGAGGGGATGTAACGTCAAGAAGGATTTTTAACATGGAGGAGACATTAAAATAACACTAACCACAGCTATGTAAATGGGTGTCGTCCAGAGAAATTAGCAGAAAGAACAGAGGATGGTCTACTTGGAGGGTGTGGACAAGAGAAAATGAAGAACCAAAATGACCACCAACTTGGGAAATCAGAGTAAGAAGAGGGAAGGAGGTGGAATGACAGAGTGTAGGAAAGGGAGCAGCACAGGGCACTTTACATTTGATTCAGTAGAGAAGGTTATTGTCATATGGAAAAAGTATAATTTACTGCCTGTACTGGAAGAGTCTCTCTGGTACATATATCTTGCCCAGGGAAGAGAGAGATATCAGAGTAGGAAGGTGACTTCTGCATACAATACATGTCAAAACTTGCAACCTGTAATAACTTACCACCTCTTTGATGAGTCTTCACTAGAGACTGATATGAAAGCTAGCAAAGTTTTAGGGTAGTGATCTAGAGAGATATTGGTATATTAAGTTGTTGGTGACAGAGAAGGACCTTTAGGAACAGTTTGTAGAGGTTTGAGGGATTTGGGAGCTGATCTAGGAAAAATTTGGCCTATTTATGTAACACAGTCATGAAGTAAGGAAAACAAATGCCTGGGGATAGATGGGCAGAGACTTTAAAGCTAGAGAGGATCACTCAGTTAAGAAAACTGAGACCCAGGGAAGTCAGGTGCCTTTTCCATGATGCAGTTGAGAAAGCTGCCATATCCAAATGGTAGCTGACATCCAGAGAGCATGTGACTCATCAAGAGACCACAACAGGAACCCAGGATCTGCCTCAGTAACACATGGGAGCTCAAGGACAAGAGAGAGAAGTTAAAGAGAAGAGAGGAATTTTGTCCTGTGGGACAAAACACATGTTGAGGTGATGGGGCACCATGGTCCTGTTAGATGTGTTGGAGAGTTTGCCTTCTGTTCCAATCAGAAAACCCTGTCTACAGTGTGACAAACCCTTTCCAGGTATTAGCCCCTGTGCCTTCAAGACTTTCAGGTAAGAGCCACAGGGAGCCTCCATGGGTTGGCACCAGGAACCCTCTGGACTAAAGAGAAAAGGGACCACAGCTCTGTTCCTACTTTTGGCCCAATACTAAACTTCAAGAGTCTATATCTCCCCCAAATCTGGAGCAGATGGAAAAGGCAGATGGAAGAAAATGTACACCCCTTAGTAGCTCCTCTGGACAGTAATCAGGAGCTGACCCAGGGTGGGCATTTGGAAGGACTCAGCCTCCGTCCTGCCTGGTGCTGGGATCAGCTCACACAGCTCCTGTGTCCACAGGGCACAGAGAAAACATTGTCCATAAGGAGGATTATTCTGTACAAGAAGCTCAGACAAAGGGAGAGGTTGTTTCCAGCTGCCTGGGGGAAGTGAGAAGGGGGTGGAAAAAGGGACCAGCCTTGTACTGGGGCATTCCTGCAGAGTTCAGCTTTTTCCCCTCATGAGCAGGAGAGGAGATGAGCAATTATAGCCCTCCAGCTCAGTCCTAATTCTGGGACCCATTATGGAGTTGCAAGGAGCACGTAGGTACAACCTATCCATTTTGGCTGATCCCCCAAAAAGTACAGGGTTCAGTTAGGTGAACCAACTAAGTATGGCAACAATAAATGCCAGAATGTGAAGAGAATGGGGTGACTGAGGCAATGAGCAAAAGGGAGATTTGACAAGGACTAAACCCTAGATTCAGGACACATCTGGAGAGGTAGAGGTCCCAGGCAATGGGTGTTAAACGGACATTGATTCAGTAAGTTCCCACCTTCAGCGGGATGAACTCTGTGCTGTAGTAAGCTCTTGAGGCTTCACAGCTGCTGCTGCTTTCTA
The DNA here is from genome assembly GCF_000696425.1 of Galeopterus variegatus. NCBI lineage: Eukaryota > Metazoa > Chordata > Mammalia > Dermoptera > Cynocephalidae > Galeopterus > Galeopterus variegatus. The sequence goes on along the minus strand of NW_007728666.1, from coordinate 107,807 downwards.
CATCCTAGACACAGACCTGGGAGACGATGACCTAATCTCTTTCTCCAGGAACCCCAAGAGTAGGAGCAAGGACAATGCCCAAGCAAAACCTGAAAGTCAGAAATAAGGGAACACTACCAGAGGAGGGCAAGAGAGTCACTTTTTTGCAAACCCTGTCTGAGCAAGTAAGCAGGTCATGTCTTCTTCAAAGGAAACTCCATATATATTCCCTCCTGAGGGGGAATGAGTGTGTTAGAGGTGGGAGATACATAAAAGGGGTCTTCAAAAAGTTTATGGAAAGATTCATATTATCTTTTAATTCCATTTCTCCATGAACTTTTTGAAGTACCCTTGTATTCTCTATTGAGGTGTTTACTAGGTTGTAAGGGCTCCAAAGTGGGAGATGCTACAGAGGTTTGTGTAGCCAAAGGATTTTTGGTGGGGGGATGGAAATGAGAGCACATGCTCCCAGAGTGACAAATATAGAGGTGTGAGTGCCTCCAGAGTAAGGAATGTTTGCTTAAGGGCATAAGATGTAGGTGAGGTCATGCATTTGTTCTTGTTGGGGCAGGACATTTCCCCTCCTGGTGGACAAGGAATCCATTTCAATAGTATGGTAGGAATGAAGTCAGTATTATCCTGGGACAACAAAATTGGGGCTGGTGCCATTCAATATGGGAATCTTTTGGTGGAGTAAAGGACAGCAGTCACCAAAAGATGCTGCAGGAGTTTTAGAGAAGCATAGCTCAAACTCTATACAATATGCCAGTTAGCTTTGACATTTCCAGTGGGAAGGGAAGAGGAGAGAAGACAACACCTGAGTGGGCTGATGGGACGGAAGTGTTTAAGTGGGGGACAGATCTGGTATTGCCTCAGAGCTGATGACAGGACTCCCCTGCTGCTGTGTATTGTGGTCAGTGAGCTTTAAGGGTACCACTCCTTGTCTTGATGGGACAGGAACAGATGTGACATCTAGGGCCACTTTTCCAGTCCTTTGCTGCCACAGCCTGGCAGACTTGTCTGACACTGAACAAATGCCAAAGTACCAATGTGTGATAGAAGAGAACAGAAAAAAGGCAGCTGGAAGGTATGAGCAAGACAGAAGTCTCAGGATTTTTAGATTAAAGCCAATTAAAGATAAGAAGACTTTTTTATAAAGAAAAAAATCAGAACTGTCTTGTAGCACTCTTGAAATTATCTCTGATCATTATGTAGCTCTATCATAAATTGCTGTCAGACAGCCCTCAGGCACTGAACATCAATTTAAGTAACTTTATTCAGAGAAATCCTCTGGTCCACTTCTGCTGACTCAGCCTCTGCTCCTGACAACAAAGGAGCACTAAGAAAGGCAGTTTAGACCAGATGTCCAAACTCACTACATTCCTCAACTTTATAAAAGTAGTCAAAGTTAGTGAGGGCGGCCCTCCCACCATCAATCTGGCTCTTATTTTAGCCACAGGCTTAGTGGAATAGAGGAAAGCCATCCTGGCCAGAGTCCCTGATCTAGGTACTATTATGAGGACAATTAAACCCTGATGAAAGAAAGTATGAAGTGCAATTCCCCTCTCCCTCAAAAATAAGAAAAATGAGCCCGGGGAAGGGGCTTTTTTATGTGTTAAAGAAAAACTCTCACAAAGTCCTGCCTGGCAGAGCCATTTCCTGAGAAATCTCCCACCTACTGGCCCCTGAACATCTTCCTTCGTGTATAAGGTGGGGTAAAGAATAGGGGACTTTGTGACTATTTCCCATGTAAGAGCTGAATTGGCTTCTCAGATGATGGACAGTAGAAAATAGTACAGCTTCACCAGAGCTGTAGGTAGACCGTTTTTCCCAGCCCAGAAGCTTCTTCGCCTGCAGTTCAGAGGAAAAGCCAGGACAGAACTTGGGCAGGAGGTCCTGCAGAGACATTGTGCTACTGAGAACATAGAGGCTGCTATAGTTTCTGGAAGCACAAAATAAGCACTGGCTTATCTGATCTTGTCTCTTCAGTTCACCATTGACATGAAACAGTATCAGATCAGAGTAAGGTCTGGATCAAGGATTGTGGAGGACAGTAGCTGTAGAAACTATCATTTATTGAATACCCATTACTTCAGATATTGTGCTAAGTGTTTTACATTCATTTTCTCATTTTAATCCTCACAACAACCCTACGAGGTAGGTATTATCACCATTTACAAATGAGAAAACAGGCCCAGAAAAATTAGGTCACTTGCCCGACGCCACACAGCTAGTCAGCGGTGGAGCTGGGATTTATCTGTTGCTGAAAGCCAATGTTCTTTTTATTGTACCCATCTAGGTGAGCCTTGAGCAAAAGGTAACTTCACTGCCCAAATCTGCAAAGAGCACCTGGGAGTGGATGTTGCCAGCCACACTCACCGCTGGTAGGGATGCATTGAAGCTGACTTGATGTTGGTTTTTATTCCACTTGGCATCTTCCCTGAAAGGAACACGAAGAAAGACATCTGAAGCAAGGTAAGACTTTCACAATAAATCAGAAATGTGGTCTTTCAGGTTCCCTTCTGCCACCTCCTTTATCATCTCAGAACCTCTGTGGCATCTGACCCTAGTTGGCAGAGATCAGAGGTGTGGTTCTTCACCCAGTTCTCTCCCTGAAGGTATCTGGGAGGAATGGGTGATAAAGGAGAATAGTGGGAGGGGTCTAAACACACCCCATCACAGTCTCCTGCTCATCTGTGCCTGGAAAAGATAGCTAAACCTGTGTGACCCCCATTTAATATCACAAGTAAAAGAGTAATATGTCTCTCATTTTAATTGTCCCTTTTTCTACACAGCTTGGAAGAAATACCTCTTCTAGCTGCTTGCATCTGAACTCCTCCAGACTGTCCTCATAAATACTAAAAGTGAGCAGGAGAAAAGGCAGGAAGCTAAGAGCAAGAGAGACAAGATACAGAGAAAAAATACATGTAAGACTGGAAACTTGCCTGCCTATCAATTCCTGATGCACCTACCAAATGGTCTTGATTAAGGTTTGGCCATTGATTTCTCTACATAAGAAGAGACACTGACAACACACCTAATATCCAAAGTAAATGGCATAGAAGGAGAGTTGAGACAGAGGTCTGAGATGGGATAGGTGAGAGCAGCTGCTGCTACTCAAAAGTTCTTCCTCACTCTCTGGTACCTGCTGCAGTCTCAGGTGAGATTTTTTACTTCCTAAATCTGTTTCTGGGTCACAGTGCAAAGGAGAAAATCCCCAGGCCTGGGGATACAGGAGGACCCAGACGATCCAGCTCATTCCCACTCCCCTCTCAAAGTCAGCTATATTTCAACCCCTGTCACCTTACCTGGTTGACCTGCTTGAGCCATTTGCACCCCACTGAGCATCGGCTGCTGCTGGCTTGGAGCTCCTGCCATCTGCACCTGCTGTAATCCTGAGGATCCTGCAAGGATTGTCCCAGCTCCTGGCTGGCCTGGTTGGCCAGGACCACTGCTGCCTGAAGGTCTCCAATTAGACAGCCCCTTCCCAAAGGCAACAGCTGCCACCAAAGCATTGGTGTCTGCAGGGTTAAAGGTCTGTTTGTTTGGCCGGAGACCTGAAGAAAAAGTAAGTAGGGACCCTGAAATATGCCTCTGCCCTCGACTGAATCTAACAGCTGGAAGACAAGTATGTGCGTTGGGGTTTGGACCTCTGACTTCAGCATCATCTAGAATCCCTCACAGTCCAGGGGAAGAACCAGAGGACCCCAAGCCTATCTCAAAATTCTCCCTTCCCACTTTGCTCATTTCCTCCACCTGCTCCAGGGCTGGCCTTAAATACAAAAGGCTAACAGAATAGATGCAAACCCTTTCCTAAGTAGTTCATTCTTGCTTCCTCACTTCATTACAACTGAAACCATGCGTATTCCAGTGACCTTATACACCTCTCCCTCTCCGTTTTGCCACCAATCCCTCCATACCTCCACTCTCTGATTCTCGCTCCTCTTTGCTGATTTTCTCCAGAAGGTTTGAGCACATTTTATTCAAGCTCTGGATCTGCTTCTGTTAACACAGACAAATTTGTGCAGAGATTAGGGTAAGTACGAAATGATTATGGAAAAGTGCTCTTCCAGAGTCAACTTAGGTGTAACCAACTGTGCATCCCTACTAGACAGGAATGGTTAATGCCTAGCTTCTTGTGATGGGTCAGGGATGGGAGCAGCAGGGCAATGATGCAGTCCAACCTGAGCTGCATCAGCACCAATGCGGGCAGCATCTGTTGTCAGTTGCTTCTCCTGCTCTTCGACCTCAGGGTCAGGCTTGGTTCTCAGATGGTCAGGGACCACCTCATGGCTGAAAACGGGCACCCGTCCTTCTGTCTGCCGCTGTAACACACAGATTTCATTGATTCTACCATGCACTCCAAGAAGACAATCTGGTCTGATATACAGTCCTTTCCACAGGCAAACAGTGTATTTTCAGGGAAGGCACAAACTGAAACACAATATCTAGCTTCCTAGGACACCATCCCTTTCACTCCATTGTCATTTCTGTCTTCTCACACCCATCTCTACCAGACCTAGGGGCAAATTAAACTCTTTCTGCTACATTTTAATTAAAGACTGGAATAGACAAAGTCACAAAAAACAAATTTTTTTGCTAGAGAGAGATGTTGGAGGAAAAAGGTCTTTGTCTTGGTGACATGGGCTTCAGGTTATTACAGCACTATTTGGGAGTGGCTCCCCAACCTCCAGAAGGATAAAAAGTAAGGCCTCCAAAATGCAGCCCTTGCTTCTTATTGCCACATACTACTAAACATCCAAGACTTCTAGAATAACCAATCAAGTATTATGCTCTAGACTTTGATCCAAGAACTTAATTTTCCAAGTTCTACCTTTTTCTCCTCTTACCATGAGATCTTCATCTCGGTCTGGGGACAACACCAGAGGGATGATGACCTGGTTACGGAACAGTGGTGTCTTTTCATGTTTCAACACCTTGTTCAGAGTGTTCAACTGTCCAGAGAGCAGGGCAAAGCTGTCCAATACCGAGGGCCTGGTGGTGGTAAGGAGTCAGAATGTTCCACTCATTCTCTGGAGTGGTTCACATTAAGCAATCTATAAGGAGTCCTTCAGACTAGGAACACCCAGAATTACCCCCAAAAGATTCATAGCTCTATGACCAGCCTAGATGGGAACCAGACTGGCTAGCAGCAATGATGGGGTTAGGAAAGAGGGACACGCTTTCAGTTTCTGACACATGTAAAAAATAGGCAGTTCACCTGTTCTCCTCTTTCAAAGACGGTTGTCCTCTTGGGGGCTTGTAACAGGCCCTGGGAAGGGGTTTCTACAACTTCGCCCTGGCTGAGGAGGGAACAGCTCTGCGTGGCTGTCAGGCTGTGGCTCCACACTCTGTCTACAGCCCAGCACTTTTGGTAGTGTCACCCTGTCTGCCATGTGAGGAAGCTGAGTGGGAAGCACCATCCAGAGGTGCAACGAGCCAGGTGTGGATACAGGGCTGGGGTCTGTGGCAGCCCCAGGCACTGAGGGGTGGGCCGTGGACAGTGCTGTGCCTGCCACTAGCTTTGCAGACCCTCTGTCCACTCTTCCCCTTAGCAGGGTATACCAGGTGGATGCCCTAGCAGGCCCTACCTTTGTGGCTGTGCCTCTTGGGTGTACTCCCTATCACTGGTCCTCCCCAAGGTCGGGCTCAGGCCAAGTCCCTTGGGAGTATGGCGAGCAAGAGGGCACGCTTCACGCTGTGCCCACCCCAGGCTCAGGGTTCCACTGTCATGGCCACCTGTCCCTATAAGTGACATGTTGGTATTAGGATTTGGGGGTAAAATAATCTCATGCTCTGTACATGGACTTAAATGCCTCATTGGAAGTGATATTGGGAGGAAAACAGTTGTGTGTCACCTTTCCAACTTGCGATTCTGTTTCCCATAGAAGAGTCATTTTAGACAGAGGTAAGTAGAGGAAGAAATAACCTAGCCACAGTAATCACTTGATTTCCCAAGTGGAAATGGCTCACAGAGGAGTTGGTGGATGCCTGTCTTGAGTCAGCATAGTGGGGCAGCACACCCTGGGCTCAGGTTCCTAGAGCAAGCCCTGGGACAAGCTGGAAATTGGTGAGGAGGGTTGCGAGAAGTACAAGAAGCTGACAGAGGTTTCGGGGCCTCCTGGGGCCCAGTCTTTGGCACTAAGGCAACCCCAAGTCCTCAGTGACCTCTGGGGAAAGCATTACATTTGGTTCAAGAGTGGTGTTTAAAATTTATGTTGTCAGTGACTAAAATACTGTTTACACAAAAAACTATTTTTCTAATTCTAACAAGTTATAAGTGAAAAGGAATGAGCATGAATGTTGTAGGAAACTGCCAGCTGGTGATGGGCTGCTGTCCCCCGCTGCCTGTGGGGCTGCTCTTCTGTCTGCCCCAGGTCTAGAGACCTGGAAACCTGGCAGTCCTGACCAATAGGAGGAAAGATTCCTGAGGAGTCTTGGAGAAAAGGTTTCGTGCCCTTGGGTGGGGCTTACCCCCTCATATTTATAATCTTAATTTATACAGTGATTACCTTGGAAGCAAATGTGTCTTGTATTGTTATGTACATAGTCCATACCTGAGTGTTGTAAATAAGTTGTTCTGTGCATAAATAAAACAAGCCTGTTTTTGATCTTCAAGAAAAAAAAATACAAAGGCAGTTCATTGTTTGAATAGGATAAGAAAACAGTGGCAAAAAAGGAACATTGGCCACACTGTTACAACTGAAAATTCAGAAACTGGGTAAAAGCCTCTTTTCCAGCCTGGAAATAGGATTCACACTTTCAGAGTAGGTTGGATCTAAAAGACTCTGGCACATCTGTGGAAAGAGATCCAGCATGAATAGAGCTGTAGTGGTGGACCCACTGAGGGAGGACCACCTCACCAGAGAAGTCAAGGGTAAAAATCAAATGCTAGAAAAAACCTGGACTGGGAAACTGGGCACTTCTCTACTTCCTTGCCATGAAGGCCACTTTTTACATGTTGGGAAACCCAGCTCTTTCCAAACCATATATTAAATTGATAAATGGTTGCATCACTGGAGATGTCCTATCCACCAGGAGACCCAGCCCCCCACCTATGGAGCCCTCCCCACCTCGCCCTGGCAACCCTTACCAGGTCAGCCGGTCATACTCGTTCTCCAACTTGTAAATGAAACTCCCCAGTGAGTTCTTCAGATCAGCCACTTGACTCAGCAGTGCATCTAATGATGCCTCAAGTTGCTTCTCCTCCCTCTGCACCAATAGGAACAGGTTGATTACCCAGATAGATGTGAGTATGACACAGAGAGGAAGGCTGAAAAGCCAGGCAAACAGTGTGCAACACCAGTCAGGTAACAGGATCTCATTGGCATAGGACAGCCAGGCTGTTTTCTATCTTTGTTAATGGGGTTACAGACAGCATCAACCCTTAGTACTTTCAACCTGTTCACCTGATCTCAAGTCCTATCGATTCCTTTCTCTCATCATCTCCTAATCCATGCCTGGTTTTTCTCTGTATTAGGTACACTGTACTCTCCCTCACAGAAATTTTCCCCAGACATAATGCCTGAGATTCATTATTTTACATGCACCTCTGCAGCACATGTACTCCAGCTTCCTCTGTCCTAGAATCTGCCTTGGGAGCCTAGGTGCCCTTGTCATCAGCACAATCTCTAGGAAATCTGTGTCCGAATACCAGTCCCACCCGCCCCCCCACTTCCCCACCCTCAGCTCTTCATTTACCCTTAGCATGTGAGGTTTCGATCTTCTTGCTGAATTAATTTGCACTCATTTCTGTCTCCGCCAATATTCCTTTGTCTCTTTCACAAGCTCAGTAGACCCATAAACATTTATTATGTTCTTTAAACGTGAGTATACTAATTATCCTGATTAAGTCACCACATACTGTACACATGTATTGATATGCGATTCTGTACCCCACAAATATATATAATCAACAAAAATAAATAAATATTGAGAGACTACCAGGTGCAAGAAACTAAGTGACAAATGAAAAGCTAAAACTAAATAAACCTCACATACTCCTAAGCACTAGACAATTTTAAATGTTGGGGATCTGCAAAGCACTTCCTTCCTATCTGTGTTCTGCTTTACTCCATTTCTTTACCCTTAAAAACTATCAGGCACAAGCTGGGAAGAATGATGCAAAACCGTCCTGAACACCGGCCAATGTGACTGACGGGCTTGATCCTGGGTTCCACCCACGGTCTCAGATTAAAAATAGTTTAGCTTTCCGCTACGGCGGCTCACAATTCCTTCACTGCTCGGGCTTCCCTCCAATCACAGATCCCCCGTTATGTCTGCATACAACAGCCTCCGTCCACCAGCCCAGGCCGGGGTCTAAGCCAATCCACCACTTTCTCGAGCCGTCTTCCTTGGGTTGCATCTCAGCCTTCCCAAATTAAAACCTAATTCTTCCCCACACCCAAGCAAGTGCTGCCTTCTCCCTCCTGACTTAGCCCGAGTCTTTCTCCTGTCATCGGGCTCCACCCCCACCCCTCACCTGCGCCGCTCCCTCTCCAATTGACCTTGCCCCCCATCCTGCGTTCCCTTATCAGCCGCAGGCTTTGCCCTCTCCTCCCTGCCCCAACTCCTCTCTCTCCTCAGCCAGCCTGCTCTCGGTCCCGTTACCGAAGCTTGCTAGCAGCCAATAGGCCCAACCAGGTTCTCACCTGCATTGCGGCGGCCGCAATGACTTCCCCTTCCGGTTTCCCAGTCAGCGAGCGCCTCTGAGAGGGCTTCGTCCACCAATTAGGAAACTTGGAACTCGGCCCTCCCACTCACTTCCGGTTCCTGCTGGGCGCTGAGGTAGCCAGGTCAGGGGTCAAGAGTGGAACAGCCTCCCTGGCCCGGGCCGGCGCGGAAGGGCTGTGTGATGGCTTCGGAACGCCCGGAGCCAGAGGTGAGGGGCTGGCGGGCGCAGCGCTGGGCCTCGAGATCCGCGGGGGAGGGTCCGGCGGATAGGCGTGGTATTGGCCGCCTTCGGGCCTGGGGGCAGCTGGGCAGCTTAGCCTCTGCAGGGACCGGCCCAGCCCAGAAGGCCAGACCATCGAACTTCCTCCCCGCTGTCCGAAGTTTCCGTGAGGGTAGAGGAGAAACTCTTCGCATTGTTTACTGAAATTACATCTGTGTTGCCGACTCTTTGGCCTGATGATAGTGGTATTAACAAAATCTGTGTTTTGATTTTCTGACGCAGTTTCAGTGTGCAATACGGCAATAGACTTACTTTGCCTGTTTCTGCATTTCTTCAAACATTGGAATGCCACAAACAGGATGAATTAATTTAGTTCTAGCGCTCACGCTTTTAGAAAAGCAGCTTTGGTGTCGTGAAAAAAGATTTGATTCCGAATGAGACCTCACTCCAATGGCGCTGCCATTTACTATCTGTGCAACCTCCGGCAAGTCTTAACTTCCCAGATCCTATTTCCTTCTTTATTAAAAACCTGTCTTATAGTGTGTTGTTAGGATCACATGTATTAAACCAGAAAAGGCATGTGAGGTATCCTGTGCAAGGAAGGTGCACAGTCCGAATCCATTCTCATTCATTTGCAGAAAAGAAAACTGAAAAGTGAGAGAGCTTAAGAACCTCACCCAAGTGGTACTCTCCTGGGGAGTAGCACAGTTTTGAAGTTAGAAGATCTGAGCATAAAATCTCAGATTTGGATAGAACAACAGCAGTATGAGAGGTGCCCAATACTAGAAGAGAATGTGTGTAATGATACATATAGTAATCATTATTGAATACTTACTGCATGCCAGGCAGCATTCTAAGCACTTTACCAATATCAATTAGTCCTCTCAATCCTATCAGGTGGGCACTATTATCATCCCCATTCTTCAGTTCAGGAAACTGAGGCATAGAGATAAGAGTAACAAAGTTAACACAGCTAGTAAGTGTTAGAACCAGGACTTCAAAACAGGTGGTCTGGCTCCAGACCTTGTGTTCTTAACCATAATGTGTACAGTATAAATAATAAAATAGCCATAGGATGGCAAGTCTGCAGTTCATTGGGATTTGGTGTGATGAGACCCAACATTGAAAATGGTTGTAGGAAACTGTGCCCTATGGAAAAGAATCAGACATGTTTATAGGGGTGATAGAATAGCCCGTGTATCAGAAATATCAATATTGAGAAAAACCATGAAACAGTTTGGAGTAAGTTTTGTTATGGATTAAAATGAGATGAAATGGAGGGTGTCGTGGGGAAATTTACCTGTTGGGTAGATAATCTAAAACAGCAGTGTGCTTTAGAAATCTAATGCAAGCTACATATGTAATATTAAGTTTTCTAATAGCATAAAAAAAGGAAAAAGTAACAGGTGAAATGAGTTTTAATGATATATTTTATTTAACACAGTCTCTCCAAAATATCATATCAACATGTAAAAATCTAAAAATTTATGAGATATTTAACATTCTTTTTTTTGTAGCAAGTCCAGTGTTGTATATTATGCTTACAGCACATCTCATTTGAACTAGCAACATTTAAAGTGCTTGGTACACCCATATGGTAGTGGCTGCCATATTGAACAGTACAGATCTGAAGTAATTTGAAATCAAGGCACACACTCCTGGGAGTCTTGTTCAGCCAAAAATTAAGCATTCCTTGAGTTCTTGATTTACATTTCTGAAAATTTTATCAGAAGATAAAGGGAGTGAGTAGTTCTGCCCCTCAGCATAAGAAAGTGATTTACTTTTAGAGGTTATTAGGATCCCAAGAAAGAAAGATTGGGCATAGTCAGATTTAGGAAATCATCCATTTGTCAAATTCTTAAAATATTTTGAGTGCTGCTATGGACTGTACTATCAGGGTGGATACAGAGCAGTACAAGACAGACATGCTCCCTATCTTGATGGAGTAAACAAACATTGAATTATGATAATAAGTTCTGCAAAGGAGTGAATATGAGTGTGTTTAACAGGGGTTCTTAACCTACTTTGTTAAGGTGTGGGGGGTGGATCAGGAAGCCTTCCTGGAGGAATGACATTTAAGCTGAGGCCTGAAGAATGGGTGGAAGTTGGCTATAAGGAAGGCAGAGAGCATTATAGGCAAAAGGAATGGTGAAGATTCTGAGGTGAGGAGCTTAGAGTCTTCAGAGAACTGAGAGGAAGCCACTCCTAGTGTGGAGGCAGTGTGACAGTGAGAATAGCTAACACTTATTGAGTGCTTACTAAGTGTCGTCTAATACTCAAAATCCTTACAACAGGCACTATTATTATCCCTATTTCACAGATGAGGAAACTGAGGAACAGAGGGTTTCTGTGCCAAAGCCGTACAGCTAATAAGCAACAGAACCAGCATTTGATCCTAGGTGCTCTAACACTAGAGTGCATGCTCTTAACTGAGGGGATGGGAAATTGGTGAGAGGCTGGAGAAGAAAATTCAGCTTGAGGCCATGCTAGAGGTTCAAGACTTTGGTATATAGTGCTGAGGAGGCTTCGGACAATTCAAGGGGAAAAAAATCTACATTATTTTGTTGGAGTCCATTAATAGAAGACAGCACAAGGGATAGAAAAAGCTCAAAAAATAATTCAGATCTTAATCACAAAAGGACAGGTGGAAAAAAACAAACAGAAAACGACAAATTAATGAGGTGGACCATGTTGCATTCATCCTGGTATACGTGGTATGCAGCACAGGGCCTGGTAATGTTTTATTCATCTTGGTATAAATGGTATGTAGGCCTTCATAAATGTTCCAAAGAATGATAGCCTTCCTCTATCATCGTTCTGACTGTCCTGTTTTATTGCAACAACATCCCAATGAAGATATTCTTATCCACATCTTATCAATGAAGAAACTGAGGCCTGGAAAAATTAAGTAACTTGTCCAGGGTCACCTAGATAGCAAGCGATAGAACCAGATTTGAATCCAGGGCTCTGACTCCAAAACCTCACTTTGTCTTCTTTGCTAGACTACTCCAAGAGTAATGCATTTCAGACTCAAGGGGGATTGATTCCGGGGTCTTGAAGCTCCATTTGAGTGTGGATGCTGTAAGAACATGACTAATTCAGGGATTCTTAATTGTTAATGTGGAAGGGCCGGCCCCGTGGCTCACTCGGGAGAGTGTGGCACTGGTAGCGCCAAGGCCGCAAGTTCGGATCCTATATAGGGATGGCCGGTGCGCTCACTGGCTGAGCGTGGTGCGGACAACACCAAGGGTTGCAATCCCCTTACCGGTCAACACCACCACCACCACCAACAACAACAAATTTAATGTGGAAGAATGACTTGGGGACCTTGTTAAGATATAGATTCCTGAGCTTTATCAACTCTTAATTCAGTTGGTCTGGGGTGGTGCCCAGGAATCGAATCTACATTTTAATAAGCACCTCAGGTGATTCTGATGCAGTCGGTCCTTGGATCCCACTTTGGAAAATCATTATTCTAGCTGCCTGCATTTTTTTTTTTTTTTAAGATGACCGGTAAGGGGATCTTAACCCTTGACTTGGTGTTGTCAGCACCATGCTCTCCCAAGTGAGCCTAACCAGCCATCCCTATATAGGGATATGAACCCATGCCCTTGATGTTATCAGCATCACACTCTGCCAAATGAGCCAAGAGCCAGCCCCTTAGCTGCTTACATTTTTAAGTCTTCTGGTTGTGATAAATTGTATATTAAATGGGAAGAGAACTTAGAGATGGTGTTTCAGAAATGTAATTGTTGACTTTGAAGTATCATGCCTATGAGGGAATGTTGCGAGAAAGGAAGGCCAATGTTCCTGGTTTCATGAAGGTGGATTCTATAAGAACTGATTGATGAACTAGACTTCACTGTGGTCTTGGGCAGTCAGCTCATTCAAAATAACCTTCAAGGCAAAGTGGAGAAATGGAAGCTGTACAGGAGTAAAATTTAGTGGCGCACTAACTAATAATCTTTTTTTGTGTGTTTGTGGCTGGCCGATAATGGGATCCAATCCTGTGACCTTGGTGTTTATAAGGCTGTGCTCTGCCCAACTGAGCTACCCAGTCAGCCCTAACTGATAATCTGTGTTGCTTTGCCCCCCACAGATTTGTCACTCTACTTCCCCTGGGTGACGGAGCTGCAAAGGATTACTCAAAGCCCATCTCTTCTGAGCAGTGAGAAGCCCCGAAGTGGTTAAGTTCCCCGGAACCCTCAAGCAAGAGGCATCCCTTCCTTGGGAAATTAACCCCAAATTGGGGTTCTCTTCCTGCATTTATTTTCCAGACCAGGAAGTTATAGGAAGAGAACATAGGTGGGGTTATAGTTTAACAATATAAGCTGGTAACTTTCAGTGAAACAAGTCAGATGACATTCCATTAGATGATTAAGTGATCCACCAACAAAAGCTTGATCTTAGCAAACATTCCTTCTTACAGCAATTTCCCAGTATCTTAACATATCAATCAGTAACTAGTCTGTCTTTGAGCCAGCAACCTTGCTCTGCCACAAATTTTTATCTTACAACAGAGACTTTATAGCCTGAGGAAAAATTCCTGTCCTCTGAGAGGGCAATATTTGAAACTACAAGGCTTTGGAAAACCAGGCCCTGTGAAGTACATTTGCTTTAAGAATCCTCTACAATCTGAAGAAAGCTTTGTCATAGCTCAGTGCCCTTCATCTGGTTTACCCCATTCCTTCCTCACTTACCAAACCCTGCTCAACCTTCAGCGTCAATCTCCTAAGATCATAGTCTGGGTCAGGTTATTTTATTACTTGCTGTCATAGAACCACATTTTATCCTTTAGAGCACTTACTCAGTTTGTAATAATACAATAATTATAATGGTTATTTGATGAATATTTTTGTCCTCCATTACAGAGTAAGTTTTCTGAGAGCAGGGGATGAATTTTATTTTATTTTTATTTGGCGACTGATGGGTACAGGAATCCAAACCTGTGACCTTGGTATTATAAGGCTGTGCTCTACAGTCAACTGAGCTAACTGACCAGCCTAGGAAATGAATATTTTTGCTTTCCATTATATCCTTAGGACCCAGGCCAGTGCCTAGTGTGTAGCAGACTCCCCACAAATTTGTTGACTAAACGAATGAATGCATGCTTACCTTGCCTTTGTCCTTTTTGGAGCTAGATGAGGACTTTGTATCCTGATTAAATTAGCAGGGAAATTAAGCTGGAGAGATTTACTAGAAGGAACAATACTCCAAGCTTAACAATGGAGTAATAGACTGAGTTTATCCAATGTAGTAGGGTTAATTGAATAATCGTATGTGTCCAAAAAAGCTAGCTGCATGAGTACAGAATGGGGGTGTGTCTTAAAAGCAGAACAAGTGAGAAAATCCTGGAGGTTTCCTGAGTCAAAAGTATGAGAAGCAAAAAAAATAAAAAATAAAAAGTATGAGAAGCTTCCAAAAAAGTAAATATAACCTCGGAGAATTTGAATCTGTGGCCTCACCTCGGCATTGTGTTCCATTCTGGCCCCCATATTTTAAGTTGAAAAGTAGACCAGCCATAGTTCTTTCATGAAACTTCACCCCATGCAATTCTGTATTCCCAACCAGTCTCCTCTGAGTGGTCCTGCACTGATTGGGGGGCAGATTGTCTGTCCTTGCTGTGTCCCAGTGTTCTCCTGGTGGGCCCATCTCCCCCACAACCTGTGCTCCAAACACTTCCCATGGGGTGGGCCATGCGCTGGTCCCTTGTGATGACTCACTGGCCTCAGGCTCCCTTTTTTCAGCTGCTCTGGCTCCTCACTCCTGCGTGGGTCCACAGGGACCCTATTAGTGGTCTTGCTGTCCCAGGGGCCACCAAGGCCCCCTTCTCCTCTGCGGCCTCCAAGCAACTCCATCTGAAGGGCACAGCTGCGGCTTCTGCTGGCTCCCGCTGGCTCCCGCTCCATACTCTCAGCAGTTCCAGCCTTAAAGCGGAAGCCATACAAAACACTCTGAGAAGTTTTTCTTTCTTTCATCATGGTTTCTCCCCCTCATGAACTCCATAGGTCTCTCCTCCTCTTCCCGTGAGCTCCAGTAGCCCCAGAGTGGCTGTTGTTACATTTTTATAGTTGTAAATTGGTTGATTTTTGTGAGAGAGTGATGCTGGGGACCGTCTATTCCACCATCTTGTCCAGAATTCTTCTTCTAATAATTATAATATCTAAAATCTACTGAGTGCCTACTATGTACTAAGCACTTTATTAAAGACTTTGTATCTGCCATTTAGTATTCACTATGAAATCTCTTATTTCATTTTTTAAAAGATGACCGGTAAGGGGATCTCAACCCTTGGCTTGGTGTTGTCAGCACCACGCTCAGCCAGTGAGCAAACCGGCCATCCCTATATAGGATCCAAACCCGTGGCCTTGGTGTTATCAGCACCGCACTCTACCAAGTGAGCCACAGGCCGGCCCTCAGGGTGCTTTTAATCATGGTGGAAAGTGGCAGGCAGCTAGCAGGTACAAGCAGATCACATGGTAAGAGGAAGCAAGAGAGAGAGAGAGAGGAGGTGCCAGGGTCCTATACACAACAAGCTCTCGCGGGAACTAATAGAGCAAGAACTCACTCATTACTCCCCCCTCCGCCAGGGAGAGCATTAATCCATTCATAAGGGATCCACGCCCATAACTCAATCAGTCTCCAACACTGCCACATTGGGGATCAAATTTCCACATGAGTTTTGGAGGGGACAACATATGCAAACTCCATCATTCTGCCCCTGGCCCCCCAAAACTCATGTTCCTTTCACATACAAAATATTATCATTCCATCCTAACGGTCCCAAAAGACTTAGCTTGCTCCAGCAGCAACTTCAAAGTCCAAAGTCCAAAGTCTCATCTGAGGCCAAAAGCAAAAGTCCTTTCAGTTGCGAACCTGAAAAACAAAACCAAATTTATCTACTGCCAAGATACAATGGTGGAACAGACATTGGGTATACATTCCCATTCCAAAAGGGAGGAATAGGCCAGAAGAATGGAAAAACAGGCCCCAAACAAGTCCGAAACCCAGCAGGGCAGACATTATGTCTTAAACCTCCAAAATAATTTTCTTTGACTCCAAGTCCTTGGGCACAATTGGGTATCTGAGCCCCTAGAGCCTCAGGCAGCCTCACTCTTACATCTCTGCCAGGCACAACCCATTGGACTGCGCTGATGCCTGCAGCTTTTCCAGGCCGGTGTTACATGTTACCAGTGGCCCTGCAGTTCCAGGGTCCTGGAGGCAGCCTCACTACCTTGGCTCTACTAGACATTTCCCTGGTGGGGGCTCCGACCCCAGTTTCCTGCTTGGCATTGCTCTAGTAGATGGCCTCTGTGGTGGCTTCACCCCTGTGGCAGGTCTCTGCCTGGGCCCCCAGGCTTTTCCATACTTTCTCTGGAATCTGGGTGGAGGCTGCCATGCCTCCACTGCTCTCACATCCTGCCAGCCTGCAGACTTAACATAATGTGGACGCCACTGAGGTTTTGGGCCTCTACTCTCCAGGGCTGCTGCATGAGCCACACTCAGGAACCACACTTGGAGCAGCTGGGATGCAGGGAGCAGGTTCCCGAGGGCAACTGCACCCCAGGTCTGTCCTCCAGGATAACTCAGTCCTTCTAGGCCTCAGGGCCTGTGATGGGTGGGGCACCCTTCCAGACTTCTCAAATACCTGCAGGACTTTCCTCTCATTGTCTCCACTATTAGCGTCTGGCTGCCTCACCGCCAAGATAATGTCTTTAGCAACCAGTCTATCTGCTTCACCCTTGTGTTCTTCTCCTGCTCTCCTCTTCTTTACCGGGATGGCCAGGCTGCAAATTTTCCAAATCTTTACACTCTGATTCCCTTTTAAATTCTGGCTTTACATCATGATTTTGCCACCATAACTCAGAGTAGGTTCTTAAAAACAACCATGCAGCTTGCTTAATGCTTTGCTGCTTAGAAATTTCTTTGGCCAAATGCCCTGGTTCACAACTCTTAAGTTCCACCTTCCACAAAGTCCAAGGGCATGGACACAATGTAGCCAACTTCCTTGCTATGGTGTAGCAAGGGTTATCTTTTGTCCAATTCCCAATAAGCTCCTCATTTCTATCTGAGACCTCATCATCTGCATGGCCTTTACTGTCCACATTTCTATCAGCATTCTGCTCACCACCACCATTTAACCAATCTCTAAAATGTTCCAAATATTCTCTTATCTATTTATCTTCTAAGTCCTCCAAACTCCTCCAACCTTTGCCCATTACCCAGTTCCAAAGCTTTATCCACATTTTCAGGTATCTGTATAGCAACACCCCACTTGGTACCAATTTTCTGTTTCAGTCCATTTTTTGTTGTTATAACAAATACCTGAGACTGGGTAATTTATAAAGAAAAGAGGTTTATTTGGCTTACGATTCTGGGGCAGCTGCATCTGGCACGGGCCTCGGGCTGCTTCTAATCATGGCGGTAAGTGGCAGGCAGCTGGCAGGTACAAGAAGATCACATGGTGAGAGGAAGCAAGAGAGAGAGGGAGGAGGTGCCAGGGTCCTATATACAACAAGCTCTTGCAGGAACTAATAGAGCGAGAAATCACTCATTACTCCTCCCTCCCCCAGGGAGAGCATTAATCCATTCATAAGGGATCTGCCCCCATAACTCAATCAGTTTCCAACACTGCCACATTAGGGATCAAATTTCCACATGAGTTTTGGAGGGGACAACACACGCAAACTCAATCAGATCCCTTTTCTGTTTTTAGGTGTGTGGCAGTAAGAGGGTACAATTTAATGGGACCTTTCCAGGGGGAAGGGTGGTTAGGAATGTAGTAATAAATGTCTCTAATTTTTCTAACTAACTTGGAAGTTATTCTACAACATACTGATTTCTTTTGCTGGCTGGTACAGTGATCAAACTCTGGACTTTCCTCTTATCAGCAGTGATGCTAGTTTCTAATGCTAACTTAATCATCCTCAACACCTTCCTTTTTGTTACTTTTCTCCTGTGTCCTAACTTCCAATTAATCACCAGTTCTTGTCTGTCCTGTCCTAAACGCAACTAAACTCACTGTTTAATCCAGCCTATGTTTTTATTTTTTCTGTATCAAGATTTTCTAAAAGAAAGGCAGTGGTGGTTTTGCATTCTAGCACAACTCCTTATCTCTTCGGAGACCAGTCTCAAGCGGTTCACAGAATGGCTACTCTGAATAGCTCTTCTAGGCCACTATCATCTCCCCTATCATTAGGGGGTCTTTCTGAATCACATGGTAGCCAAAGAGAAATTTTTTAAATGCAGATATAATATTACTGCCTTGCTGAAACCCATCAGTAGCTTGACCTTACTCTCAGGATAAAATCCAAAGTACTAGCCAGGGCCTACCTCAGCACAGTGTAGGGAGGCAGTGTAATAGAGAGTAGTATTTACCAAAGTGCGATTTCAGATGTTACCGAGACAACACAAAATAATATGGAATCACATCATATCACTTCTTGAATTATCTTTTTGTCTTTCTCATTATGTCAAAGCATCCTTTCTGCTTATTACCGTCATCATGTTTCTTCTTTAAGTGATCACTTTAAGTAATTTCTGCTCTTAAGTTCCCAGTTTTAGCCATTGGTTACTCTCAGTGGAAGGGCTTTGCAGCTGATCAGGCCTTTGTTTGACTTCTGGTCCTATACCTATCACGTGTTAAATCCCTTAACTTTTCTGGACCTCAGTTTTCTCCTGTTAAATGTTTTGCTGTGAAAATTGAATGAGTTTACCCAGTATAGTTCCTGGCAACAATCTGTGATAGTTAACTTTTATTATGTTCTTACAAAGTACCAGGCACTGTGCTGAGCACTTCATATGAGTGATTTCCCTTGATCCATATAATAGCACTTTAGATTGGTACTAGGACCATCTCCATTTTACAAATGAGGATACTGAAGCTTAAAGAGGTTGAGCAGCTTTTCCATGATTTCACAGCTAATAAGTGGCTGAATTGGGATTCAAACCCAGGCTGTCTGAATCTGAGATTCTTGCACTTAACCTCTACAGAGTACTACTGAATATACTGTATTTTAGGTGCTCAAGAGATGTGAATTCCTCCTTGCCTTCTACTGTCATCCCTTCCATTTCCCAGTACGTTTCTGTCTCTTTTTACCCTTGCCTTCTGTCTTGGAGAGGAAGACTGTACATCTTTAGTCATTGCATCTCTGCTCTCCACACGCTTCTCTGACATCAGTCACCATTTATTATTGCTTTTCCAGCAATAATAAATTTTTTCAATCTCATCTCCATGCATATTTCCCCATTTTGGAAAAAAAAATATTCACTTCTCTTCAACATCATGTTTTTCAACAAACAGTCATTGACTTCTGTTTATTTTTCCTCAACCACCCTGTCTTCAATGCCTTTAGCCTCTTGTCCTTTCCCTCACCAGTCAGGGATATACAGGAGGAGAAATTTGTGATTTGTCTGGAACAGGCAAAAGTAAGGGAGTAAGAAATGTTACATATAAGGATTAATCAGGAAGAGACATTGGAAGAGTTCAGACCAGTTGACCCTTATTTTCTCTGTGAATAGTAGGCAAGTTTATCTGCCAGGAGTGTGGGGATTGGGAGATTGGAAAACCTCTGTAGGGAAATAGGAAAGGTTGCTGACCAGGGAGAAGTCAAAGGGCAGGTAAAGTCCCATTGGAGTAGGCACCACTGGCAAGGTGACAAGTTTCTTTCTCTGAGAGTACAACTGCATGGTATATGTGTGGATAAGAGAGAATGTCAGATTCATCTCAAGTCAGGATTTGGCAGGGCTTGTGTAGTAGAAGGACAAGGACATGGGCAAGGGAACTGCTACTTGTTAGGACATTGTTGAAGTGACCACCTATGAGGCAAGGAACTAGAGTGTTGACAACTGTGTGAGTGGGAGATTATGACCCGCAGAGATTAAGGTACTCAGGAGGCTTGCCATGCATTCACTGAAAACTTTTTCAGTGTCTGCTGTTGTCAAGACTTATTAGGAGAAACAACCCAGCATGCATGTAATGTATCAGGGACTTACAGATTATCTACTTTGAAGCAATTTGCCAAGCACAAGGGCACAAAAGTAGAATAAGACACACTCCCTGCCCTCAGGAGCTTATAGTTTATAAGAGAAACTCAGATAAACATTTGTGGAAACATAATGTGGAAAGGCCACTTCATCTATATAGAAGTCTATATAGGGAGAATGGGAACAGAGAGTTGAGAATTGACTCCCTGGGAACACCTTGTGTGGAGGTGTGGGTAAACTCTTCACCTCTGCTGCCTTTTCTCTCACAGATTGAGCTCCTGGGTCAAGTTACTTGCACAATGGTCTGTATATACCAGGAACTCAGTGCCTTTTGTAATTTATTAATGTCTTTGTACCCAGGTGGAAGAAGCTGGGCAGGTGTTCCTGTTAATGAAAAAGGATTATCGAATCTCCCGAAATGTTCGTCTGGCTTGGTTCCTCAGTCATCTGCATCAAACTGTGCAGGCCACACCACAGGAGATGCTGGTGAGTCCTAGAGATAAGCAGGATGTGAGGAGCTGGCTCAGAGGGATCTGTTTTTTAGGAGGTTGCTGGGAACAGACATGAGGAGAGACTGACTCTGAGATAAAAGTCTGGGAGGGGACTTATTTAGTCCAGGGAAAATTTTGTTCAATATTTTTCCAGATAGTCAGGGGAAAAGTATGGTTGGGTTGCATGAGGTGGAGCCAATGGTGTGTCATTTTGGATATAGAAAGCAGGTCCTGAGAACAAAGCGGTGCCTCTTCCCTGACCATTTCATTTTTTTCTCCATCCTTATTGTCAGCTTCAGTCTGAGGAGGAGTTAGAAGTCCTCAGTGTCCTGCCCCCTGGGTGGCAGCCAGATGAACCAGTGGTCCCAAGGCCATTCCTCCTTGTACCTTCCACCCGGGTCACCTTCCTGGCTTGGCAGTATCGATTTGTCATTGAGCTGGACCTTAGCCCATCTACTGGCATTGTGGTAATGGTTGGAGGGAGACAGTGGGAAGAAAGGATGAGATGGGGGGTGAGAAGGAGAGGGAGAGGCCTGAGAAAAGTAAAAAAAGATCGCAACCTACCATTGTGGAAAGAAGACAGACTTATAAAGGAATGGTGGGTGCTTCAAGACAGATCCCATTCCATCAGTAGCACTATATTTGGGGATGTGATCAACCATAACATAAGGGTCCTACTGACCCATGGAAGCTGTTTGTTTCTGCCTTCTGCTTGGGGCTTCCTTTGGGGCACCCTTGATATCTTTCTCTGCCTTGCCCTCAGGATGATTCCACAGGGGAGATCTTATTTGATGAAGTTTTCCATGCCCTGTCCCGCTGCCTAGGCGGGCTGCTTCGGCCCTTCCGAGTACCTGGATCTTGCATCGACTTCCAGCCTGAGATCTACCTAACAATCCAGGCCTACTCCTCCATCATTGGCCTGCAGTCCCACCAGGTATGGCATCCTCTCTCCAAGTTTGTACCCTCAGACCAAATTTCTGATCTGAACCCTTGACCTTGTGGTATTATCAGCACCACACTCTAACAAACTGAACTAACTGGCCAGCCCATCTCTGCTGGCTTCTTAAACCTGTTTCCTCATCATCCCCATGAGTCTCCCCTTGAGAAGATCTGATTTCTCTGGTCTTAAAGAGACTTCCTATAGGCTTTAGGTCAGTTGGCATTGATTAGACAAATGTCTCTCTCACCCCTCCTTGTAAATCACTTTGGTTCTGGCTACTGGATATCTATTTTCTCTGTCCTCCTCCCCCACTTAGTTCTATCAGATAGTTTGCTAGTGTACTGACTCCTGGCACTACCACCAGGAGATGGTCTTTTAGAATAGTTTTGCAGTTTGGGGGGCCGGCCCGTGACTCACTTGGGAGAGTGTAGTGCTGATAACACCAAGGCCACGGGTTCGGATGCCTATATAAGGATGGCCGGTTAGCTCACTTGGGAACGTGTGGTGCTGACAACACCAAGGCAAGGGTTAAGATCCCCTTACCGGTCATCTTTTAAAAAAAAAATAGTTTTGCAATTTTTAAATATAACAAATACCCAGAAATATAATTTCTTTCAAGGACAGAGGAGGGTCATTTTCTGTAAGGGCTCTGTGAACTGTCAGGTGTAATGCTGACCACACAGATAATTACAGGGTTTATCCAACAACCAACCAGGCTATCATTAGACACACCTTTTGAAGAGTGGCCAAGTCTGTTACCAGAATATCTGTTTTTGGCTTTAGATAAGCATTGGCCCAGTTTCCCCTCTTCTGCTCTTAATCACCCTCAACTCATTAGTAGGGGCTTGCTCTGAAACTGTTCCTGATGGCTACACTGTTACCCTGTCTATTAAACTGGCTTTGAGAGACAGGAGGGTCTGAAATATACATGAGCATGATTGGTACATGCCTGGATCCTAGGACAGGGACTGACAGCCCTCTGCCCTAGTTTAAAGTGCTCTCCTAGTACAGTTGTTAGGACTGTTGTTTGTGGGCTCTATTTCCAGACAGAGGCCAGGCTTTGGAGGCACTGATAGCCAAGGCAGGGGAGAGCATGGGTATTAGGTAATCACTCAAAACTTGTTTTAGTTTGGCAAACACTTACTGAAGCCTGATCTATGCCAGACCTGGGCTAGGTCCTGTGGACAGGGATGAAACAGACACTGTCCTTGTCCTGACAGGAGGAGTTGAGAGAGTTTAGTAGGGGAGATTGATATTGAAGGAGGTAATTTCAGTTGAATGTGATAAGGGCACTGATAAGTTATGACTCAGGTGCTGTGAGAACACCAAGAGGGAGCATCTAACCTAACCTGGGATGGCAACAAGGAAGTCTTTCAGACGAAGTAGCATTTGAACTGTTTTGAAGAAAGAATTGAGGTTAATCATTCAAAGAGGGGAGAATGTTACCACAAAAACAAATGCATTTTGCTTAATATGGGCATTTTTTCATGTCACTAAATATTCTTTGTAAATGTAACTTTTAATAGTTACTTAACTTACTATTTTTTTGTATTTTATCGTGATATTTTTAGCCTTATTGTCGGCCACTTGGGTTGTCCAAATTTTTACTCTTCTAAACAATATGGATATGAACATCTTTCTCACCTTTTTATTGCTCCAGTTCCTGCTACTCCTTTGTCTCTGTTTTTCTTCTCACAGGCCTATAGAGTGGGTTAGTGTCCACTTTTTCTCTTCTGGCTGTCCCTCCACTTAGCAAGTTGGGAATAGGGAGTGATAGAAGTTCCAAAGGAGGGCAGGAGTCAGGGAGAAGCAATGGACATGTGGGTCAGGTTATAGGAGTGTGATGGGGAATGAGGGGCGGGATCCTTAGGGCCACTACAGGGGCTGGCAGGCCCATGTACCATTTTAGGATGGGGGCGCTTATTTATGTTTGAAGCAGAAGAAGAGGAACCCATGGAGAGAGAATGAAGATACTAGAGAGATAAAGGGTCCAAGATTAGATGGTGAGATTAGCTACATGGAAAAAGAGGAAGAGGAAGCTCCTTTCTATAGAGCTTCAAAGGAAGAACAAGAACACAGATGTGAACATTTAGCAAACCTTGGGGTGATTTTCAGATTTTCATACGGTTGTTGTGAGAATTCAATAAGATGATGAATGTAAAGTTCCTGGCACATCCCTTCCTGGGCAGGTGTCAGGGCCCCCATCTAATGGGTCAGGTCATGGCTGGTGTCAGTTCCAAGTGTCGTGCCAAGTGAAATCACATTCTGCCAACTGACTACAAAAGAAGAGGGCCCTAACTCTGGAAGAGCAGGGGCCCATATTGATAAAAGAGGTAGAAAGGAGTCTTCTGTATTTGTTAGAGGAAAACTGGGTGAACATTAAACTTCCATGTAGATTTTCAGAGGGTTGAAGGGTAGTATACCCTTGGGGTTAGGGCAAGTAGAGAGTTCCTTTCTCTATGAAGAGAGGGGTGAGAGTTATCTGCTGAGGGTAATGGGAAGGAAGGAGTATTCATTGGGGGAATAAGAAGAGGATTTTGAGCTTAAAAAAGAGAAAAGGTCCAGAAAAGTGTTAGTCAATAAAAAAGGCTTTGCCAGGTTGAGTTGGGGCAGCTTATAGACAACATCCTACAGCCCAAAATGGAAGGAGCTGGAAGATCTTATGGTGCCCCCATGTGGGGAGTTGGGGAAGCCCAGTGTAGAGGACTAAGCAAAGGACAGCTGTGACCCCAAATTAAAGTGACTGATGACTGGGGGCCCTGGGCTGAGGGCTGAGGACAGATGGAGTAGGTGATCTGATAAGGGGGATCTGGCTGTGGAGTTCTACCTTAGATCCTGGGTGTGTGGGAGGTTAGGATTGCCTAAAGAAAGTGATGGAGGATAACCAGATAGGGCGGAGGTATAGTGTTCACTACCCTTGACCCTCTTGTCTCAATCTTTCCCTTGTGCTTTTCAGGTGCTGGTGCAGGGCTGCCTTTTGGACCCTTCCCAGCGGGAAGTGTTCCTGCAGCAGGTATATGAACAGCTCTGCCTCTTTGAGGATAAGGTGGCCACCATGCTACAGCAGCAATATGATCCCCAGAGCCAGGTATGTGGGAGAGAAAGTTGGCAGAGACAACTTAGAAAGAGGGCAGAGAGGAGGAATAAAGCAAACAGAGAGGGGAAAGAGGGCAGAAAAGGGCTACAAGCCAAGGGCAGAGTAAGCCAAGGATAGACATGCGAGTGAGTGTTCACAAAGGCTCTTTGGTGGAGGTGGACTCAGATACACTCCCCAAAACATGGGTTCCTGCTGGGAGAGAATTTGCCTGTGTTTTTTCAGTCTTGGATCTTCTCCCCCAGTGGATCCGAGAAGGTGATCATGGGTGGCTTTGATCTCTAGTTAGTATTTCATGTAATCAGGGATAAAGCTGCTTGTACTTGCTAGACTGCCCTGTCTTCATTACTTTGGGTACCCCAGAAGTAGCCTGGCAAGTGGCAGGTCTGTGTGCCTGACAACTGGTAATGTAGTTTGATTGATGTATAAACTTTTCTTAATGGTGATTGAAAAATATGGAGAGGGGAGAAGTGAAAGGTAGAAAAACCCTGCTTCAATACGTCTGATGCTTCCCCTGGTGACGGACTCCCTTCCCATCTGCAGCTCAGTGTCTGAGCACACCCTGGGGGAGGGAGCACAGTCAGGACTCAGCTGCATGGTAGGGGGATTGGGGTTCTCACAGGATTACGCCTGTCTGGTGTGCTGGGCTGTAAATTCTGACTTTGCTGTGGATGGAGCAGCAATGCCATCTGTCCCATCCTATCTTTTCTGTAACTTGGGGCCAGGCAGAGAACCAGTCCCCAGACTTCGGGGAGACCCTGGGCCGGAAGATGGGAGTCTCCATGGTGACAGCTGATCTTGGGCTGGTCAGTATGATTCGTCAGGGCATCTTGGCACTGCAGTTACTGCCCTCAAACTCCAGCGCAGGTCAGTAAAAGGAATATTGGTGGGATTGGGGAAATGGGGATTTAGGAAGGGTGGGGGGTATCAGCAAAGGTAGAGGTTTCTGGGGAATCAGTGGATTCCAGGGAAGAGGATCTGTTTCCTTGTTTATAAAATATAAGTCGGTATTAGTGCATATCTTGAGTGCCCTCAGCTCTGGCAACCGTCAGGGACCCTACTGGGAAGGAATAGAGCTCCAAGGACATCACTTAGGGGAGATTGTGTCCTAGCACTCAAGAGGTAGAAACGTGGTGACAGAGAAGGAGAGAAGGAAGGTGTTTGAGGCTTATAGAACACATTGGTGGGCTGATACTGAGGTCTTCAGGGCTCTGTCAGTTGGGTGTCTCCCTGTGGCTTTGGTCTGGCCAGTGTCTCTGGGTCTGAGTCTGATGTTTCCTGCTCCAGGTATCATAGTGATTACAGATGGAGTAACCAGCGTCCCTGATGTTGCTGTCTGTGAGACACTGCTGAACCAGCTTCGCAGTGGCACTGTGGCTTGTTCCTTTGTACAGGTGAGGACTTCCTAGGAAAGATGAGAGGGAAGTGGGGTGTTTCACTCACAAAGTTGAGCATGGCTGGTTACTTTCTTGCAGGTGATGATTTCCCAAGTAAAGCTGATGACATAATTACATGGGGGGAGGGTGTCATGTTTAGAACAGGGTAGATGGCAGTAGTAGAAGAGGACTCTCATCTTTGTCCTCTTTCCTTAGGATTTGGGAGATAGCATGTTACAGTAAGAAGAATGCAGAATTTGAAATTTGACTGTCAGTTCCAGTCCTACCTCCCTCATTAAATTAGTCATTATTGAGTTGGTTGCAGGGGTCAGAAAACCCAGTTTAAACTGGCTTACACAAAGGGGGAGAAAGGTTTATTCAGGGAACTGCAGTTAATTTGGATTGACAGATCATAGGGTAGGAGGCAAAGAGCTACGGCAACAAAGCTGGAGGGGTAGGCATAGGCCAGAACCTGAAAAGCTGGTTCTGCTGTACTAAGGAGTTTAAGCATAATTCTGTGAATGATGCAGGTATATATACGGCAAGTCACTAGTTGGGTTAATGTTTTATAAAGGTCACTCTTGCGGCTGGGTGAAGGGCAGGGGTGAAGGCAGGAAGGCTATTAATTGCAGTGGTCCAGGTGAGAGGATCAGAGCTTAAATTAGGGGATTGAGGGCTAAAAGGATTGAGAAAATGAAGAGGTAGAGTCAACATGACTTTATGATTAGCAAGATGGAGGTGAGGGGTGAGAGAGAAAAAAGAGTTAAGGATGTCTCCACTGACTTCAGTGATGACTAGGTGGCAGGCAGAGTAAACAGGAAGAAAAGCAGTTGGAGTGGAGTGGGGACAGTGATAAATTCAGGTTTGTGCATGTTGTGTTTGAGATGTCTGTAGTTCAAGATAGTGTAGCAGTTAAGAACATTGCCTTCAGAGTTAGGTGTGCCTGGTCTGAATCCTGGCTCTACTTATTAGTTGTGTGACATTGGGCACATCACTTCACCTCTAGTTTGGATTCATTTGTAAACAGAGATTGTAATAGTACCTACCTCACTGGGTGAGATGATGCATTTAAGGTACTCAGCATGGTGCATAATTACTTAATAAATGGCTGCTATTCATAGTAGTTAATAGTTGGATATGCAGCCACTGATACTCAGGAGACAGCACTAGTTGAGAGATAGAGATTTAGGATTTGTCAGGTTAGGATGGAATTGAGAAGAGAAGAGGGTCCCCGAAGAACCTTGGGGATCACCAAATTTAAAGGTCTTTCATAGGAAGAGGTTCTGTCAAGTTGTGAAGGAAAATAATTAGACAATGACCAGGTGATTCTGGTGTCAGGAAAGTCAGTTTTTGAAAGAAAGGAGTAGTTAACATTGTGAGATGCAGCAGAAAGATCAAGTAAAAAGGAATGAAAAGTGCCCTTTGCATTTGGTGATTAGGAGGTCATGGGAATTTCTTTCAAAGCCCTTTCAGTGAAGAGGTGGTGAAGGAATGCTTGCAGTGGATTGAAAAGTAGATAGAGAAGGAAGTAGAGACAAGTGTTGACACAAGAAATTTGGCTGTTCAGATCTAGTGGGGAGTGAAAGAGAATGGTAGCCAGAGGGAAGTACAGGGTGGAAGGAAGGGTGTTTTGTTCTGTTTTGTTTTTTAAGTGAGAGACTAGAGCAGGTTTCTAAGGACCCATGGTGAAGAGTTTGAAAATAGAGGAAGGAAGAGGGCGCCTGATTGAGTAAAGTCCCTAAATTGACAGGAGGGCATTGGCTTAAGAAACAGACTGGATTTTTTTTTTTTTTTTTGGAGCTGGTGAGTGCCTTTCTTTGCAACAAGAAGGTAGAAGTGAAGATGTAGATAAATTCTGCCAAGGGCCTCTGATTTCTCTCTGAACTAAAAGGTGAAAATGAGCACTGTAAGGAATGGAAGCCAGAGTTGGGAAGAAGGAGCAGCATTGAGAACAGCCCTAAAGGACTAGCTGGGTTGAGCTCATGTTTTGACATCATGCTAGCCTACATAACTGTGTGGTTTTCTCCATCTGGGCACCGTTGACTGAGTATAGAGGTTGTGATCCTAGTTGGGTTTTGAGGTAGAAGCAGAAAAAAGTGAAGAAGGCCAGGGATTTGAGAGTGATGTTTATGAAGTTGCTTGAATAGAGGGTCCAGGCTAGGTTGAAAAAGGGGGTCAGTGCGCTGTGGATAGACTTGGAGAGAGCCAAGGTTCAAGGCTTGGCAGTCTCAGTGAAGTCAAAGAGCAGCAGAAGGTGGAGGGTGGAAGGAAGCTAAGGGGATAATGCTGTGTGTAATCAGTGGGATGTGGCAATTTGACATTGCAAAGATGAATTCATTCCAGGTGAAGCCAAGGGCCAACATATAGCCAGCAATCAGGTGAGTGAAATTACTGGAGATGAGAGTTAAGGAACTGAGAAGCCAGGAAATTGAATGAGTCATCTAGAGCAGGTCTGCAAACATTTTCTGCAAAGGCCAGCTAGTAAATATTTAAGCTTTGTGGGCCATTTGGTCTGTTACAACTACTCAGTTCTGCTGTTGCAGCGTGAAAGCAGCCATAGACCATTCAAAATGAATGTGTGTGGCTGTGTCCCAGTAAAACTTTGTTTACAAAAATAGCTGATGAATTAGATTTGGCCCAGAGGTTATGTGCAGTTTGCCAATTTCTGATCTACAGCCTTGTGACTCAAAATGTGGTCCACAGACCAGCAGCATTGGCATCACCAGAAAGCTTGTTTGAAATACAGAATCTCAGGGCCCACCCCAGACCAACTGCATTTTAACATAATCCCTGGGTGTTTTGTACATACCCCAAAGTTTGAGAAGCACTTTGTTAGAGAAACACTGAAGTCTCTCAAGATGATGACAGGAAGCCAGTGAACCACTTGCCAAAATCTTTAGTGAAGCGGGGGTGTGGTATTTGATGTTGAGGAAGAAAGGCAGAGGTCAGTGTGGTCACATATGGCAAGGGCTTCAGACAGAAGGACCCAAGGAAGGAAAGGTGCAGAGCAGTGATTGGTCCTGGGAGAACACTGACCCACTTCCCACTCTGTGGAAAGTCTCTTTCTCTCCTCTTGTTCTTCCCTCTCCTGTGCCTCTGTTGGAGCTAGGTTTCCAATTGCTCACTTTCTCCAGGTGGGAGGAGTTTACTCTTATGACTGCAGTTTTGGCCATGTGCCCAATGTGGAATTGATGAAGTTCATCGCAATGGCAACATTTGGCTCCTACCTTTCCACTTGTCCTGAGCCTGAGCCAGGCAACCTGGGTCTGACTGTCTACCACCGGGCATTTCTCCTCTACTCCTTCCTGCGCAGTGGGGAAGCACTGAACCCTGAATATTACTGTGGTGAGAGGCAGAATGGGGTGGGTGTGGGAAGCAGGGAGCATAGAATGGGCCCAGAGATCATGCAGGAATTGGCCTAGGGTTTGGGTCCCTGGAGGACTGAAAGTATAACTGTGGCTGGCTATTCTGGCACTGGTCTCCCATGGTGACTTCAGATTTCGGCAAAGCTCTTTCCCCCTGTATGCCCGTCAGCTGATAGATAACTCCTTTCCCCTTCCCCATCTTCACTGGTCTTGTAGGCTCTCAGCACCGCCTATTTAATGAGCACCTGGTCTCCGCAAGCAGCAACCCTGCCTTGGCCTTGCGCCGGAAGAAGCACACTGAGAAAGAGGTGGCAGCAGACTTGGTCAGCACTGTGTCTGTACGGCTTCGAGAAGGCTACAGTGTCCGAGAGGTCACACTGGCCAAAGGTAAGGGTCCCTAGGCCCTGCTGTAATCCCACAGATATCTAGAAATTTGTGTGGAGGAGGACCTGCTGAACAAAGCAGAGGACACACATGTATTACACATGAAAGAGTATCAGTGAAATATTCTGTTTGTCATTTGAGACAAGTGGGTTTTGAGTTGTCTCTTCAGGGCTTAGTTCTTATAGCATGTAGCTTCCCAATTTCATCTCCTTTTGCTCAAGGTGAACCAGCTGAGGGTCATGTGGTGTCCTGAACTTGGCTTTGTTTTCAGATTACTCCTGCAAACTTCTGTTTGTGTCAGTTGGCAGGCTCTGCCTGAAACTTATGGAACCATGAAGTTTCATAAGTTTCTGTCTGAAACTTATGGAACCATGCTTGGAACCTTTGGCCAGGCTAGAGTTCCATGATGTAGGTGGAGGTTTCAGATAGGACTCAGTCCCAGGCCTGGGGGTTTCAGATAGGACTCAGTCGTGTGCCTTCTTCCTTCTTCCCGTAACTGGCCTTCCTACTTCCCCTGAAGGAGGGTCCCATCTGGAGGTAAAGCTGGTGCTGCTATGGAAACACAACATGCGCATTGAGTATGTCGCTGTAGCACCCTGGCCCCTGGAGCCTGAGGGCCCTCGAGGAACACGGGTGGAGGTGACAATGGAAGGCGGCTATGACATTTTGCATGATGTGTCCTGTGCACTAAGGCAGCCCATTCGCTCACTGTATCGTACCCATGTTATCCGACGTTTCTGGAACACACTACAGAGGTGAGTGAGGTCACTGCTCAGTGAGTGATACCCCATTTGTTGTGTGGAGGGACAGATTTGCAAAGCTGGGAGCTGGGGAGAGTCACTGAGAGCATCAGGCTTGTGTCCAGGGCTCCACATCCCCCTGAGGTTCACCTCATCTGTACCCAGCAGAGTCAGATGTGGCTCAGACTTCAGGCTTGGCCCTTGTTCTGCAGCATTAACCAGACAGACCAGATGCTAGCCCACCTGCAGTCCTTCTCCTCAGTGCCTGAGCATTTCACACTTCCTGACAGCACCAAGAGTGGAGTGCCACTCTTCTACATCCCTCCTGGCTCCACCACCCCGGTGAGTGGCTCTGATGCTCACCAGCCCCATCCATGCCTTGTTTCATGCTGACTTGGATTGGCACAGCACCTGGGGCCCAGAACACCTTCTACTTCCTTCCTTCTCAAGTCTGAGGCACTCAAACCAGAAGCCTAAGCTTTAGCCTTGAGAGTGCCTCTCCTCCCTCCCAGGGAGGAAAAAGATCTATAAAGAGAGGGTGTTCTCAGTCGAGCACAGGTGGCAGAGGTAAAGACTTGCAGGTAGTTATGTCTCAACAAACTGCACACCCCCTCACTCATGGCATACACTGGGCCTTGCCCAACCACTTTTTCCAACCACCTCCAGCCACTGCAAACTGTATACTTCCTGAAGACCACAGCTTCCTTTGTCCTGTGCTTTCTTCACTCAGTCCACAGCTGTCAGCCTAGCACTGGCAGGCAGGTGGCTTATGCTAGTGTGCAGTGGCCTCATCATGAGGTCCTGCCATCGCTCGGTGGCTTTCCTCCAAAGTCAGTGATGTAAGCTGGGCAATTCCATCCTTCTGGACTCAGTTTTAAAGGTCTACACAGTCTATCCCTGGGCTCAGTCATCCTAATCTAGCCTTCACACTGGAAGCAGTTTTTACCTCTGTCCCAGGCTGGACTATAGCCTTTAGCCTTAAACCGCCTCTATCTCTGACCCCCTGAACTGAGTTTGCTGTTTGGGATTGTACCCTTGTTCTCCATAAATGCTCCTATAGGACTGTCCTTCCTATCCCCAGGTGCTCTCCCTTCAGCACAGTGGTTCCGACTCATGTCATGCCCAGTTTGCTGCCTACTGGAAGCCAGTGCTGTCCATGGATGCTAATTCATGGCAGCGTTGGCTGCACATGCATCGCCTGGTGCTAATCCTGGAGCATGACACGTGAGTACCCTCAGGGCTAGAGCCATCACTGGGGTGGAGGAGAAGGGGTCAGGGTATAGGGAACAATGAGAAGGAAGCAGCCAATGAGCCCTTACCACTGTGGCCCTTTCATAGTCTTCCTGCTCATCAGCCCCCATAGCCTAAGGCAGGGCTTAAAAGAGAGAGGTAGCAGTCTATTCTTTTCCCCAAGATTGGGGCTGGGATGTCTGACCTCAATCCATACCCCTCTTCCTAGACCAGTCCCCAAGCACTTGCATACCCCGGGCAGCAATGGACGCTATAGCACTATCCAGTGCAGGATCTCACACTCCTCGCTGACCTCTCTGCTTCGGGACTGGAGCAGTTTTGTGCTAGTTGAGGGCTATTCTTATGTCAAGCTGCTCTCCAGGTGGGCAAAGTGATGTCCCTCACTCTTCCTCTACCACCTCATCCCATGTTTCTTCCTCTAACCACAGACCTCACCCCTACTTCCTCCTGAACCCATTTATTCCTAACCTAGGGCTACTCACTAACTCCCATTTTTTCCCAGTGCCCCAGACCAGCCCCCCTTCTCCTTCTACATGGTTCGCATCATTTCCAAGGCCCCATGCATGGTTCTCCGCTTGGGTTTTCCCATTGGCACACCGGCACAGGCCCGTCACAAGGTGAGCTGAGCCCTGACTGACTCCCAGACCAAGGAGCCCTGGGGTGTAAATAGCTCCATCTCCCCAGACCCCACAGGGCCGGGTCTGGTAGAAAGAGAAGCCCCCAGACCAAGTAAGGCCTGGACTAGAGGGTTCACTCACTTCATCTGTGGGCCCCTTCTCCCAGACCTGGAGGAGATGGAAGTAGGAGGATCTCACCACATTTTCCCCTCAGATTGTGTCAGGCTTGCGGGAAGAGATCCTGCGCCTGCGTTTCCCCCACCGGGTACAAAGCAAGGAGCCAACACCCAAGGTGAAACGAAAAGGGCTGGGGGGTATTGGAGGGAGCAGCTCTCCCTCCAAGTCATCCCCTGTGCTGGGGCCACAGCAGGCCCTGTCTGACCGGCCCTGCCTTGTGGTCCTACATAAGCCACTGGACAAGCTGCTCATCAGGTTAGTATAGAGGGTAGAGAGGGGCCCAGAAATGTGTGGGAGGGGTGTGGCTTGGCTGGGTGTGAGTACAGATTAATAGGGAGTTGCCCCATTTCCCAGGTATGAGAAGCTACCCGTGGACTACCGGGCACCCTTCTTGCTGACACTGGAGCCACCAGGGCCACTGCCCTTGGTGTCAGGCCGCTCAGCCTCTTCTAGCCTAGCTTCACTGTCCCGCTACCTATACCATCAGCGCTGGCTCTGGAGTGTCCCGTCAGGACTGGCCCCTGCGCTGCCACTCAGCGCTATCGCACAGCTCCTCTCCGTCCTCACTGAGTAGGTCACCCAAGCCCACCAGGCCACATGAGGCAGGGAGAGAATGAGTGTGGACTCTGGGTTTGGACCTTGGCAGAAAACCTACACCAGGCAGTTCCCCTCTCTAAAGCCCAGGCTCTGCTGCTTCTGTCAAGTAAAGTCTCACATACAGAGTAGCACATGCTACAACCCTCCCCCCATTCTAATTACTTTGGCCTCTGGTCCTAATTGGACCTGTTGCACCCTGAGGGACCACTAGTCTGAGTAGGGCCACCAGCAGACTAGGCCCCTTGATGGTTGCTGGGAGGGGGTGTGTAGGGGATGCTATACTGAGTGTCTGTTTTTCCCACATCCTGGCCCTGCCCCCACCTTCATTGGGCTTCAGAGTCCGACTCTCTGAAGGGTTCCATTTCGCCTGCAGTGGGGAAGGAATCATCAACATGGTCCTTGAGCTTCCAATTCAGGTATGTGCCTTCCCTCTGACACCACCCCCGTAAGGTCTGTCCTAATCCCATGGACACTCACCCCTGAGCTGGGTTGGGACTGCTGTAAACTCTGCCTCAAAGGGACCATGTGATCAGAAGACCCAAGGCCTGAGGCCAGAGTCACAGGGCAGTGTTGCAGGAGAACTAAAATTCTGAAGGCCAGAGCTAGGCCAGGCCAGATCTATCCATTGACCGGAATTTACCAAGACCTTCCATTTTGCCCACAGAATGAACCACCAGGACAGGCTGCAGCTGAAGAGAAGCACACGTGTGTTGTCCAGTACATCCTCTTCCCCCCACACTCCACCTCCACCAAAGACAGGTGAGACCTGTCCCCTCTTGGAAAGGTGCCTCTCTACAGAATCCAGCTTCTCCCCACTGTCCCCTGACTCCCATACCCTGAGATGATCATGATCCCAGAGTTGGGGCAGGGTTGCTGTTTTTAGATGCTTCATCGGGCAGACACTGTCTGGAAAGGCCTTCCTCCTTCCCTTCGTCCATGGGGCTCACTCCCTGCCATGAAGTTGTGCGCTGGACTCTCCCTCTCCCTCAGGCTCAGAGCCCTTCTTCCTTTAGCTTCTCAACAGATGATGACAATGATGTGGAGGTGGAGCAACTGGAGGGAGACTCAGAGCTCAATCTGGTCACCGAGGTGTGGGTGGAGCCACAGCATGGGCGAGTGGGACCTGGCCCTGAAAGCTGGAAGCACCTCCAGGACTTGACATACTCTGAGATCCCTCAAGCTGTGAGTGACCTCGGAGCAGTACCCCCACCTCTTACCAGGTTGGGGTGCCACCTGCTTTGGAGTACTGCAGCCTTTGGGCTTCCTGGTTCCTCCGAATCCCTGTATTCTGAATGCCTTTGACTATCTGAGCTTCCTTGAGAGCTGGAGGCCAGGGTATTCTGGGCTAGAAGGCATTGACTCCTGACCTCTGATATTCCTCCCCTAGCTGCACCCACGGGATGCTGCCTGCATAGGCTCCATGCTGAGCTTTGAATACCTGACACAGCTGTGCCAGAGCAAGGAATGGGGTCCTCTGCCCCCAGACCCAAGTGTCTCTGATGGTCAGTGGGGAAGGTGGCCCACTGGGTGGAGCATGGGAGTGGGAAAAGAGAAGGCTGCCACAGACAGGTAATCAGGGTCTCACTACGTGTCCTGTCTTCCTTCCCTCACCCCTAGGATTGGACCAGGGAGGAGACACCTGTGTCCATGAGATCCCTTTCCATTTTGATCTGATGGGATTGCTGCCACAGTGCCAGCAGCTCCAGATGTTCTTCCTTCTGCTTTCCAGAGGTGGGTGAACTTTGTACTCACTTGGCCCGCACCTAAAGGGCCAGCAAGCCTGGGAGTATTAGAGAATAGAGAGCAAATGAGTCAGCAAATGAGCAAATGAGTGATGGGGCATGAGGAGGCTCTGAGGCTACAGGAGGGGCTTTGCTGGTCAGAGCCAAGCTGGGGGCACTGGACCGCAGGAGGCTCTTGGTGCTGAGCAGAGTGTGTGTTGGGCAGAGCCAGAGGGTGTCCCTCTCGCCGAGGGGCCCTGTCCCACCAACGACATGGTGCTGTGCCTGCTGCACAGCTGCCTGGGGCAGGAGCTGAGTGACCGGGAGATCCTGCTATCCCCCACCGACCAGGCTGCTTTCTTGAGTGAGGTGCTATGGCGGACCTGCCATGGTCCAGGTAAGCTCCCCACCTTTTTTCTTACCTCCAGACTCTGGCCCCACCTTTCCCCACCCCCACAGGGTGGTTTCCATCTTTGAGTTTTGACCTTCCCCTTCTTTCCCTCTTCAGCAGAGAGCCCTGCCTCTCTGCTGGCCAGCCCTCTTCCACTCATCTCTATGCCCATTGTAGGTGCAGAGGGACCACCAGTAGGGGGCCATGGGATCCTGAAGGATCCAGCAGTTGCCAGCACCCAGGCCACTGGAGACTCGGCACTCACTACCCCGGTCAGCACCAGTTCTTCTCCCGAGCCCTTTTCATACTGACCTCCTTCCATCAGCACACGTTTATGTCCCTGCTTCCTACTACTCTTGATACTGAATGCCTCCTGCCAGTGACAGAATGCTGCCATTTTCCTTTGTCCTTCATCTGTCAAGCTGTACCTAAGATGAGTCACCTCTGGGGTGGAGGAAGGGAACAGGGGCTGGATGTTCCTTCATAGAACACTCTAATTTTCTGTTTCTCTCTTACAGAGTGAAGGCCTCCTTGAAACTCTCAAGCCTCTCATCCCCACCCAGCCCCCGCAGTGGCGCTGCTATGCAAGGCTTGTGACATCCCAGCATGTGTTTCTGACTTTTCTCCCAGCTACCTTCTCAGGTACCAACTGCTCACCTTCCTCACTAACCCCCTCAGACACAAACCTCCCTCACTGGCCCACCAGGCAGCTCTGATTTACATCCCTTTTTTTTTCTTGCAGATGTCCAGCGTCTTGCTGCCTGTGGCCTGGAGGGACCCTCTCAAGAGGAGACAAAGCCTAAGTTTGGGGATGGGAGCGTGGCTCCCATCCTGAAAGATCTGGGAGGAACTGGGGTCAAGGCTACAAAGTCCCAAGTCCCCATCCTCAGTGTAACCCTAGCTGGTGGTAAGACGGCTGACTCTTAAGCCAGTTAAGCAGGAGTGGGAACCAAAAACAAATAGAGACTTGAAGACCACATGACATTTTTTCCCCACAGACAATACCCAGAATCAAGAAGAGCTGAGCCCACACTTCCAGCAAGACTTATCAGCTTACCCTGGGCATCAGGGTCCCCAGACAGAGGGAGCAGAGGGGCCCCGGACCCGGTGTCCTGTCTATATCTATAGCTGTTCCCTGGAAGCACTGAGGGAGCAGATGATTGGCATGCAGCCCCCTCAGGCACCCCGAGACCTCATCTTCCGGTGAGAGCCCTCTGTATTGACCTATGTCCCCCACCAACTATGGCCCCCAACCAAGGTTCAGGTACACACTATTGGGTATGGACAGACAGGTTGATGGATAGTGGCAGGAGTTCAGCTTCTTAGCCATGTCCTGCCAGCTCCTTGGTTGGCTTCCCTTAGCAACTCAGTTGAACTTGCTGGGCCATGAACACATGTGGTGAGAGTCCGTGGTTAATCCCTTGGAGTGTGGGTGGCTGATGAGTCTGAAGCATCACTTAGGTGAGTTGCCAAGCTCTATTTCCCCTCCCA
Source organism: Galeopterus variegatus (assembly GCF_000696425.1). NCBI lineage: Eukaryota > Metazoa > Chordata > Mammalia > Dermoptera > Cynocephalidae > Galeopterus > Galeopterus variegatus. The sequence goes on along the minus strand of NW_007728666.1, from coordinate 71,314 downwards.
TTCCTAGGACTCAGTTCCCCAACCACCCTCCCCCATCCTCAGCTTGGATGGAGCCCAGGCATAAGGAGGCAGCCAACCACTGCGCCTTGCTGCAGGAGCATGCACAGCGATGCTACGTCCGTGGTGAGCAGCAGGGCCATGGGAGGGAGGAGTGAGGTTGTGCGGGAGGAGATACAGGGATTACAGGGTGGGAGCCGGAGAGGCCATTCCAGAGCTTGACCCTTGTGGCCCCTTCCACTTCCATCAGGGCTGTTCCGGAGCTTGCAGCAAGCACAGAGTGTGACCTCCCAGGACCTGCTGACAGCTGTAGATGCCTGTGAGGAGCTACTACAAGAAGTAGACATCACCCCTTTTCTGCTTGCACTGTGTGGTCACACTTGGGGTTTGCCTCATGCACCCCCAAGCCCTGGTCCTCTCAGCCCTGGGCCCTTCAGCAGCAGCATCGAGGAGGGCCCCGAGCCTCGGGAACGAGCTATCCTAGCTTCTGAGTCCAGGTTAGGATTGTACTTGAATGGTGCATGAGCAGGCACTAAAGACCAAGCCTGTAGACAGGGACCTTCAAGTGCAGGGGAATGGGCATGCAAGGTGGTACCTAAGCACTAGAAGAGCAGGAGGGCTTTGTCACTGGCTTTCTGCCTCCCATGCAGCCTTCTTCCATTTGGCTCGAGTAGCAGTCTTCTCTCCCTTCCAGGCTCTTCTCATCTCTCCTTCTTTGGTGTGGAGTGATGACCTGGGTTGGGGTAGAGTGTTCCCAGTTGCCAACAGCAAAAGTAGAGACTTGTTCTGAGGCCATTCATTCAATAGCAATAATGTCCCCAACTAATCCGAGTTTCATAGGGGCCAAAACTATGTATTTTGCTCATTGCTGAGTCTCTAGCTCACCTTAGGGGCTCAGCAGGTCCCTGTCCCTGAGGGATGAAGGGAGGGAGAAGGGCAAGCAGGCAGACTGCTATGTATCTAGCATCTACAGTGCATTCGCATTGGAAAAACAGAAGAACCAGAAGCCTGGATATGCTGATGACACCTAGATCAGAACTCCATCCCAGTTCCCTCTCTGGAGCTCTAAGTCCCCCACCTTGCATGCCCCCCAAATGAATGCATTTTCTTCCCACCAAACCTTGCTTCTCCACCTGTCTTCTCCATTCATGGTGAATGATATCACCCTCCACCCAGTGATGTGAGTCAGAAAACTGGGAGTCATCTTTACTCTGTTTCACAGACATGTCCGGCCATTAAGAGATGGGGAGGTTAGAGCCAAAATGGGTGGGTTGGTTCTCCTTGCCTCTTCCACCGCCCATGCCAGTGTGCAAAGCACCATTCCTATAGACAGAGATAGGTATGTGCTGCTCCCCAGTTGGGAAGCAGGCTCCTCCAGGACTTGGTGGCTCTAACACTTCATCACCTCCACCCCGACCACAGCATAGAGACTGAGGACCTAAGCGAGCCTGAGTTTCAGAGCACCCGTGTCCCTGGCAATCTGGACCCAGGCCTGGAGATCTCTTTGACAGACGTCTGCCAGCTCAGAGGAGAGGCACATGATGCCCTTCATAGCCTCATCCAGGTGGGAAGCTCGGGTGAGGGTAGAGGAGGGGTAGAATCCTGCCTATGGGGGATGGTATTCTCTCCTGGGTTGAGGGCGTGCATGTGTCCTGTTCTAGGGTAGGGAGTAGTGTCCTTCTGGGGACTAGCTGACATTATGGCCTCCTTCCAAATCCTGAAACAGGAGAAGTTCCTGGAGATCAGTCGTCTCCACTTTCACACAGTGCCTTCCAATCCCCACTACTTCTTCTATTGTCCTCCATCCAGCAGGCGAGAGGTGAGTGGCTTTCTTCCTTACCTCCTTCATGCCCCGGAGGCCCCACTTAACTCACCCAGATCCTCTTGAATCTTGGTTCCCTGAGGTCTGGAGGTGGCTCTTGTCCTGCCTTGGATCAAGCTATCTCTTTCTTTTTGCCTAGGATGAGGGCCCCCGGGACACAACAGACAGAAAAGTCAGTGACCTGGAGTTTTCAGAGGCTGAGCTCATGGGAGAAGAAGGTGTGGGGGCAAGCGGGTTGAGGTGGGGGAAGGCTGCTTCAAGCCAGAATTCAGGGGTCTCCACTGCCAGCCTTTCCTACTGACCACGCGACATGCACCACCAGGAGACACATCTGCCTGCTGTGTGGTCACCGAGAGTGACCCAGAGCTGGAGGTGGAATATTGTGAGAGCCGTGAGCCAGATCTGGGACCTGCTGGGCTAGACTCTGCCTCGCTGTCAGATGCAGACACTGTGAACCCTGATGAAGACTCCTTCAGCATCTTGGGGGGCGACTCACCCACTGGGCCTGAGAGCTTCCTGCATGACCTGCCACCACTCTTTCTGCACCTTACCTGCTCCGTGCGGCTGCGTGGGCAGCACAGCTCTGTACCTGTGTGCAGCCTTCCCACCTGCCTGGGTGAGTTTGAATCCCAGCACATCCTGCCTGCCTGCCTATCTGGAGGTAGAGGAGAGCCTAGGGGGATAGCTCTTTAACACTTAGAACTTGGAATCTGTGCTTATCTCAGGGCCCCCAGCAACCCCTGACTTTCTCCCTCTCCCAGGTCAAGTACTTTCCAGTCTGGAGGGTCCCCCCATTGGAGGCCGAGTTCCCCTGAGGGACCTTAGTGTCACTCTAGATGTCTTCGTGCTGACCTTGCCCCTGGAAGTGGAGCTCCCACCGGCCTCGGACCCTCAGCACCACCGGTGTGGCAGCAAGTTTGGTGGAGGGATTGGGGCCTTGTTGGTGTAGAGAGACTATTAAAGGAATCTAGGGCACTTGGGGATTAAAGAGACCTTGAGGAAGGAGTGATGAGGAGGCCTGGAGAGTCTAGTAGCTCCTGACCTTTGACTTTTCCTCCCACCCTGTTCAGGTCAACATCTGAGAGCAGTGTTTCATTCCCACGATCCCCAGGGCAACCATCATCTTTAAGGTCGGATGATGGCCTGGGGCCCCCACTGCCACCTCCAGAAGAAGAAAGGTACTTCTTGAGCTTTCTCTAAGAGTTCCTTGTGCCCCCTCAGTTTCATTTTCTGGAAACCAATACCTTAAACCTTTCTTCCAATTAGGCACTCAGGGCTATCCAATCTGGCCACACCCCACAGACTGGCTATTGAGACCACGATGAGTGAGGTGAGGGCCTTCCTTTCCCCAATCTAAGTGACAGCCCCCCAACACTGTAACTGATATCCTTTCCATCATATGAGTGAGGCAAAGTACCCCCTTTTTCTGGGATTGAACTGAGGCCTCCGTCAGTGTGTGAGGCAAAGTATCTTCTAGTCTGGGAGGGAGGTGATGCCCCAGTAAGCAAGGGAGGTGCCCTTTGCCACTTCCTGGATTGCTCTCTAACTGTAGATCCGCTGGTTATTGGAAGATGAGATGGTAGGGGCACTGCGAAGAGTGGGCATCCCCCAGAGCCCTGCCCTGCACCGTGCAGCTGCCCACATCCATAGTTCTCCTGGACGCTCCACCTGCCTTCGCCAAACTCTACCACTGAGTTTTGTGTTTGGGCCAGAGCGTTCCCTCACACAATTCAAGGAGGTAAGCTGCCCTCAGAACACTCCATGGTCACCTTGAGGCCCAGCCTTTGCTGGAACACATGCTCAGGACTGGAAGGCTCTCTCTTAGTTTGAGTTCACAGAATCATCCCTCCTGTCTACCTCCTCCCCACAGTGTCTGCCTCTCACCCCTATGCCTGGCAGCCCAACTCAGTGGAAAGAAGCCCAGCTTCCAACCTTGTCACTGGGCCTGTTGAACCTTAGTCAAGTCACTGAGGCTTTTTTAACCTCAGCAGTGGGAATGCTAGCGTCTGCTTCACCAGGTAGTTGTGAGTGTCTAATGAGGAAGTGTAGGGCGCCATTACAGGGAGGAATGCTCCTATCTAAAACATGACCTTGGCTCCTACTCCCCAGGAGTTCCGCCACCTCCACCTCCCTGGCCACGTTCTTCTTGAGGACCCTGACAGTGGCTTCTTCTTCGTGGCAGCTGGTCAACAGCCAGGTGGGTCCCATGAGGAGCTTCACTCAGCGGCCTGGACTTGGCACAGCCATGAGGACAGGGCTGAAGGCATCGAAGGGGAGGTGAGTCTGACCCAGGAATGGAGAGGGTTGGTGGTGGGTGTGTGGAACATATACCTCAGTCCTGACTTCCTGCTCCTCAGGCCCTGACAGCCAGCCCCCAAGCTCTTGGTTCACCAGAGGATTCTGAGGGTGCTCCCCTCATCAGCGTGCCACAGGGAGGTAAGAGAGGGCTTGGGCAGCAAAGTCTGGGGACCAGGACCAGCACCGGGGACTTATAGGTCTCTGGCCCTGCTTCCATTTTGGAGACTGGTCCTGAGCAGGATTATGAGAGGCTGCACGCATTTCCCTTTTCTATCCAGGGAGTCAGCCTGGGCCCAGCCAGGGACTAAGTCTCATGTCCAGTCAGGGCAGTGTGGACTCAGACCATTTGGGTAAGCTGGGGCAGGAGGTGGAGGACTCTAAGCTAATGGCAGGTGGGCTTGGGGCTACACCGGGAAAGGTCTGGGCAGGGGGCATCAAAAGGTTCTAATGCCCTGTGCACTTGGAAGCTCAGATGAGTCAGGCCCAGCTAAGGGTGAAGGTGAAATTCACATTTGACACAGGTTATGATGGTGGCAGCAGTGGCTCAGACAGTGAGGGTCCCAATGAGACTGTCAGTGAGAAGGCCCTCTTCACATTGCGGACTCCACCTGGGCAAGCACCTCCACAGCCTTCAGTCTCAGGCCTCCCTGGGCCTCGCCTGCCTGACTTCTGGCTCATTGTCCGGGTACTGCAGGACCGTGTGGAAGTGTATGCACATGCACGGTAAGTAGAAGCCAGGGCCTTCTTTTCCCTGTCCTATGACACCTGTCGCCAGTGTTGTTTCAGGTAAGACAAGGAACAGAGCTTGGGTGGGATCTGACTTGTATTCTAAGATAGGGGGCTCCAGAGCACTTTCCACATCTTATAGCAAAGCACATCACTTTCAACTTTCTTAACGGAGTTAGAAAGCTAATGGGGATTTTGGCTTGTCTGTGGTTCAGAACAGCTTCAGAAGTTGATATAGAAAATGTATATATGTTAGAAGGAGTAATAGCTAGTAGTTAATGATTGCTTACTATGTGGTAGGCACTGTTCTAGCACTCTATGTGCATCAGCTCATTTAATCTACATAACAATCCTAAAAAAATACTATTATCCTTATGGTATGGATGAAGAAACTCAAGCACAGAGAAGTTAAATACTTGCCCAAGGCCATAGTAAGTGGCAGAGGCAGGATTCATACCTAGGCTTCTGGTTACATACTGCTCTAATCTTAGGGGTGGGCGGAGTGAGCAGGGGTAGGATGGGGTTGATGAGAAGTGAGGACCACCATGCTGACTGTATTAGTCTGTTTCTTTTTGTTCAATGCTTATAAAAAATAAAATACATGGAACTAGGTAATTTATAAGGAAAATGAAATTTATTGCTTACAGTTTCTGAGACTGGGAAGTCCAAAGTCCTTCTGGTGGTGGCAGCAGTGACCCAGGGATCTCACATTGCAAGATGGTGGAAGCAGAGAGAGCAAGAGAGATAGACTCTCCTCTCTCTTCTTTTAAAGCCCTCAGAACCATGCCCCTGGCCACCATTTTTAATCCATTCACTGTGGCATGGTCCTATAATCTAATCACCTCTTCAAGGCCCCACCTTTCGATTACCATAATAGGATTTCCCACCCTCAACATTCACAGTGAGGATTAAGCTCCAGTGAGGTTGGGGGGCATCCAGTCTACAGCACTGACAAAGAAGATTTGAGAATAAAAAAGAGGCATGCTACATGATGGAAGCTTCAGTATGGTAGCCGAAGCTACCACATGTGGGAGCTGGCAAGGCAAGCATGGAGCCTAGACTTCCAGAACTGCTCTTGAGAATTCCATTTTTTCCATTTCCCATCAGGTTTACTTCCCTTTGTCCAATCCTACTTCCTCTTCATGGTTTCCCTTTGCCCCAGCTGCAAGACTTTCCCTCCCCACTGTAATCCTGTGTTAGATCACTCCTTCCTTCCTAGGAGCCTGGTTCGGGAGGATGGGGGGCCAGGCACCGAGTGTCGCCACCTGCAGCAGCTCCTTGTGAGGCGAGTTGGGGAGATCTGCAGGGAGGTCAACCAGGTAAGGGGCAGCCAGGGGCAGGGCTCTCCAGGCACTGAGACACAGAGCCAATGAGGAAGGAGTTTCTAGGAATTTGACTTTCAGAGGCTACTGGTCCATCTCAGACTCAACAATAACTATAGGAAATTTTCTTTGACTCCCAAGTTACTGGAGTGCTGTTATTCCCCTAAATGTCTACGAACTGGAGAGAGAGAGAGAGAGAGAGAGAGAGAGACACACACACACACACACACACACCAGTAACAATGTGTTATTCTCTCATACCTTCCCAGTAACTAAGAGCTAGATGTTCCCTATCATTGCACTGAGCTAGCACTAGGGATATAATAGTGAACCAGACAGAAAGAAGCCTTTATGTAGAGTAGGGGAGATAGACATTGAACAATTACATTACACAAATTATTTCAATTACGATTGTGAAGAATTCTTCAGAGGAAGAGTAGAGACTGCTATGAGAGCATATAGCAGGGATCTGACCATCTGAAGTATCAGGGAGGGCTTCTTAGAGGAAGTGATTTTTAAGCCAAGACCTGAAGGATGGCAAACAGATTCTGGCAAATAGGAGGGACAGGTGTTCCTAACTGGGATTTGCTCTCAGAGCCCTGAGCTCTGTGACTGTGGGACACCATCTGTGACCTCCCAGTGATTAATGATGGTTCTTTTTGACCTCTGAGACTCCCAGTGATAGAGGGCACTCTCTCAGCCTTTTGTCATCCCTGACATGGGGCTCCAGTTGTGAGGAGATATTTCAGCTTCCTGACACCTTGTTCCTTTTTCTCCCAGCGACTCCTTCTTCAGGACCTTCATGACAGTCATGTGTGTAACTCTCTTCTGGTGGCCGAGAGTGAAGAAGACCTGTGGCGCAGTGAGACCCCCTTCCACTCCCGTCAGCGGGCACCACTGCCCAGTGATGGTGAGATCCCACCCAGTAGCCTTCGTCACAAGGCGGTGCAGCTGCCATTGCTTTTACACAGTACTTTGATAAGAAGCTGGGGGCAGAATCCCCATTACTTGGTCATCGGTGCCAAGTAATAGATAGCAAGGAGGATAGGACAGAAAAGGATCACTGGAATTGGCTGCTCTGAGTTCATCTGTGACTTTCATGAAACTAGTTTCAGTGGACAGATGGGACTAGAGCCAGATGAAATTGAAAAATGAAAGGATTATAGATAAGTGGAGCAGAGAATAACTGCTCTTTCAAGTAGCTTGGCAGTGAAGGGAGAAAGAAGGTAGATGTGGCAGTAACTAAAGGAAGACAGGGGTAAGGAAGGAGCTTTAAGGTAGAGACTTGAGCATATTTATGTTCCACAGGGAAAGAGCCAGTAGAGAAGGAGAGGTTGAAGAGTACAGGAGAGAAGAAATTATTGAATGGGTGTCAGGCTGTGACCTGTCTTCCTAAGGGCATGCCTCTGCCTGTCCCTGTCTTGTTACCCAGAATGATCCCCTTCCCCCAGCAGGGTAATAGACAGGGATGAGGAGTCTGGGGGAGTGAGGACAGTAGACTCGTTCACAGCTGAGGTCCATCTAATAGGAGGATTGGCCTTCTGAATAGTGATCTCTCCAGACAGACAGGCACAGGACCTCTTTGGGATTTCTGGTCATGTAAGGAAACATGATAATCTACTCAAGATGGTAATTGAAGTCTCGACACTACTACTCTCTTCTTTTACTCCTGGTGACCTCCCACCCTAACTCATAGGGGAAAAGCTAACTCATGTCATTCATTTGCAGTTCTCTCTTCTGCCTTAAAAGTAATATCACACTTGTTTTTAACATTCGCAGCAAATCTGTAGACAAAACGTTCCTAACTTCTCCAGGAGAGTGTGTCTCTCAGCACATCCTGGGTTGTACTCCATATCAAAAGAGAATCCCCATAATTAGTGGACTTCCATGGTTTTGAAGGCAGCTTCTGCAAATTCAGGATGATCTAGGACAGCCAAGCACTTTTACTTCGAAATGACTTCCAGCAGCCCAAGATGTAAGACCAGTCAGAACCCAGGCACAGCCTTTTCTTGTTTTAGTCTCTCCATATTTTTTCCCTGAAATCCTTAGCAACCAGCATTCCGTTCCAGAGTTTACACAGAAACTGGATATCCTATATCCTGCTCACACCTGACAGCAGCTTCTCTGAGAAACTAAAGTGCTACTCGACCTCCTGGAAGATTCCTTGTCAACCCGGAAACCTGAAAAGGGTCAAACAAGACATTGGTCTGTGGCCATGGCCCTTGTGTACTGTCACATCACCCTTTGGGTTCTGTACCCCAAAGCACAGGACATAGTTTTCTCCCACCCTGCAACTGGTGTGCATAAGCAACGATATCCTTTTTTTAATGAGGTTACTGTTGCAACTCCCTATGAGGACACAGGGTTCTAGTGCCACTCACATACATTATGACAGGGTCAGAGTTTCTTAACTATCTTCAGGATTTTCTCATGCCTTCCCTTTCTTGACACTTCTCCTTAGCTTCTCTCTCCCCTTGAGATAGTTCTAAAAGCCCTTGTGCTATGACCTGTCTTCCTAAAGGCATGCTTCTGCCTGGCCCTGTTGTTACCCAAAATGATCATCTTTTCCCTGCAGGGGAATAGACAGGGATGAGGAATCTGTGGGAGTGAGGACAAGTAGGCCATTTCCCAGGTGAGAAGTTTGTGGAGGGCAGAGGGCTGTGTGTCCTGTTTCTGATCCATGCTCTCCCTTTCCCCAGATTATGCTGCTGATGAGAGCTGTGCGCCCCGAGGGTACCTAGCAGCAACAATGCAGTTTGTCCCTGGCCATTTCTCCTGTGACATTGTATGGGGAACTGTGATCCGGGTCCATTCACGCCTCAAAATGGGGCCCAGCATGGGGGTCTCTCGGGGTATGTGATTGGTGTCGGGGGTGGGAGGATCTGAAGAAGGGAGTTTCCTGAGCCTGTGTTACTCCCCCAGCCATTCAGGCTCTGCGCTCAGTGCTCAATGCCTTCTCCGTGGTGAACCGGAAGAATATGTTTGTTTATCAGGAACGAGCAACAAAGGCTGTGTACTACCTTCGGTATGTGGGTCCTGGGAAGATGGGGTGAAGCATGAGTCAAGGATGGCGTGGGAGGAGACATGTCCAGCGACCTTGCCACTCCTTCCCAGGCTCCTGGAGACTTCCTGCAGTGACCGGCCTTGGGAAGGGGATGCTCTGCCCCCCTCCCTAGCTCTGTCCCGAAGCCAGGAGCCCATCTACTCTGAGGAACCCTCAGTATGTATCACTCCCACTCTTCGATGCCCCATGCTCCCCTTTTCCTTCACTTGCCAGAGCTGGGCCCTGATCATAGTTGTCCCTGTAGGGTCCTCGTTCTCCACTGGACATGGCTTCCAGCCGCAATTCAGATGCTGCTCGTCCTGTGGGCCAAGTGGACAGACATATCCAGCTGCTCGTCCATGGTGTGGGGCAGGCAGGTAAGGACTGTGAGGTGGGGGGTAGGGAAGTGACCAGATGAGATTCCAGAATCCTCCAGGACTTTTCTTAGCACCTCTTGCTCCTCTGTCCAGGTCCTCCTTCTTCAGTTCCTGCTGGGCTCTGGACTTTCCTCAAGCAGATGCTGGGTGGGGAAGGAAAGATTCCTGTAGTGTTTAGGAGTAGGACTGGTAGCCGACTGATTTTCAGCTTGGGGAAGAGGAGTCAGGTAACTTTGTGGACAACTGGTGGTTTCACTGGCCTGATAGTGCCAGGCTTGGGGTGAAGGTGTGAGTTCAGTTTGGAAATGTTCAGCCTGAGGCGTACAGTAGGCAACGGGACTTTCCAGCTAATGGTTATGTCTCACTTAATGTGTGCCAAGTCTGGGCTAAGCCTGTTACCTAACCTCTCTTTTCATCCTTGCAACAAGCCTATGAGATCGATGCTATTATAACTGCCATTTTATGGATGAGGGCACTGAGGGTCTGAGAGGTAAAATTCAGGTGTGCACAGACACACAATCTGGCCCTATCCCCCTCCTATGTCCCCTCCTTGGTAGAACTAGAACCTAGTGCTGGCTCCCTCCAGAGCCGACACACCTAACACTGCCTCTGGCATACAGGGGATTGAGTCTGCAGTTTAAGGGCTGGTATGGGAGTAGATGGATCCTCTGCCAGTGTCACCACCTTCCCACCATGGCTGTGTCAAGGTCCCGAGATCACAGATGAGCTAGTGCGGGTTCTGCGGCGGCGCCTGGATGAGGCCACGCTGGACGTCATCACAGTCATGCTTGTTCGAAACTGCAAGCTGACACCAGCTGATGTGGAGGTCAGCTCCCTCCCAGACTCAACATCCTCCCCAGGCTCAGTAGGCTGGAACCTCTGCATTCAGCTGTGACCCCTTCTTTCCACTCTGCAGTTCATCCAGCCCCCTGGAAGTCTCCCCTCAGAGGTGCTGCATCTGGCCCTCCCCGCCTCTTGCAGGCCCTGGCTTCCTGCCCTGGCCTGGTACCTGCGGCAGAACCTGCTCATCTTCCTACACTCTCCCAAGTACACAGATAGCAACAGCCAGAACCACTTCCAAGTGAGACTGCACTCACCTCTCTCTACACCCTTAGGCACCCACTCCCCTTGCCCCCTGCCCTCCCTTTCTGTGTAATGGTTTTCTACAGATACCCCCATATGTACCTTTGCCCATGGACCTGGAGTAATGGTTTTCTACAGATACCCCCATATGTACCTTTGCCCATGGACCTGGATACATCCATGCCGCCCATGTACCTTTATTATCTGCCTGTGTACCTCCTTACCCCCATGCCCCTGCCCTCCCTTTCTGTGTAATGGTTTTCTACAGATACCCCCATATGTACCTTTGCCCAAGGACCTGGATACATCCATGCCGCCCATGTACCTTTATTATCTGCCTGTGTACCTCCTTACCCCCATAGACAGCCGTCCTCAGAGGGTTTTATCTATTTGCTTGATCTTAGTGCTCTGTGGCTGTTCTCTCCCCAGCATCCATTCCCATCACAAGGTTGCCTCCCCGACTTGGACATCTACTTATATAACAAGCCTGGTGGACAGGGCACTGGAGGCAAAGGTACAGAGCAGGACACAGCCTGTGATACTACCAAGTGTGGGAAAGCCTTTTTTCATCTTGTGGCTGAGAGCGCCTTTCCCAGCCTTGCAGCTACTGGGGGTCTTGAGAGGGGAGATGTGCAAGGCCCAGGTCTGAGCTTTCCTGTGGATTTCTATCCAGGGGTTGCCTGCATCACTCTAGCCTTTGTGGATGAAGGAGGGACCCCTATCTCACTGGCATTGTGGCCCCCCTCTTCTCCGGGGTCCCTAGACCCACTGCAAGAGGAGGAATTTGAGCAACTGACCCAGGTCACTCGCTGCCCAGTTGTGCTGGACAGTTCTTCAGGTGGGACAGCTTGGTCAGAGGATGGGGTGTTCAGTTAATGCTGTAGGAGGCAAGGGTGTGAGTATGGTGGGGATCTAGAAGCACCCTCAAGTGACCCCCATTCTTGTCTCCAGCTCCGAATGGGGGCCCCTTGCTTCGACTGGATGTGTGGGAGAAGGGGAACATTAGTATTGTGCAGCTGGAGGAGAGGCTCCGAGGAGCAGCTCGCCAGGCGCTGGCTGATGCTGTCATGGAGCTGCGGCTGCTGCCAGCTTCACTGTGTACAGAGGACACACCTCCAGGTATGCAGGTCAGGACGCTCTCCTGGGTCCAGAAAATGTTGCAGATCCAGGTGGGACAGCGTGCCAGGTGAGAGTGCAAAGGCGGGGTTTGGGGAAAACACCACTGTGGCCCATGAGAAGTATCTGTTTACAGTTGTCCATTACCTGTCTGTGCACCATCAGGGTGGTGATATGCTGGCAGAAGTGTACACAGCGGACTTGGTCACCCACTTAGGGAAGGCAGTGTCATCAGGAGCTTATATCATACAAGCAGGCGCAGCTGCACACTATCGATTGCATAATCTGTCGCTCACTAACAGAGGAGGTGACAAGTCACTGTCATATTAGTTTTGAGGCTAGGCTGTGGCGATTGACGATCGGTGATGGGTGTCTGTAATGTCTGGCATCCACAGGAAGTCTCAGGAGTGTGTCATTGGAAACCAAGAGCCCTGCAGGCCGAGCTAGCACCTTTCCCCCTGCACCTGTTCCTGGGGAGCCTGTGACTCCACCCAGCAAAGCTGGCCGGCGTAGCTTCTGGGATATGCTGGTAATGGGAGGGAGTGGTGAAGTTGGCATCTACCTTCCTACCTGTCTCCTAGCTCTTCCTACACTCCCCCTGCCCCCCACTCTCTTATAGGCCTTGGCACAGATCTTTTAATAAAGCTGTTCTATCCTTTGGATGGGAGATTGTAGTGTGACATGACAAGTAGAAAGAGCCTCAATTTACTAAGTGCCTTCACTTTCATTTTTCTTGTCAGATCCTCACAACAGCCTGTAAGATAAGGCTGTTCCAATGAGGAAGATGAGGCTCAGGAAAGTTAAGTAACCTGTCCAAAGGTGCTTAGCCTCCAAGGAAGCCAGGGCCCAAACCCAGACCTCCAAATCCTCGAAGTTCATTACTGTTCCATGATGCCTCCATCTTCTACCCTTTTCCCCTTCCCAATAACCCTTCCTTATTCATTGCATTGTCCCCAGAGTAAGACAGAATGTGGGGATTTGGGTTCCCCCAAAACAACCGATGACATTGTCCTGGATCGGCCAGAAGACACTCGGGGTCGGAGGCGTCACAAAACTGAGAGTGTTCGGACTCCTGGTGGAACTGAGCGGGCACCAGGCCCAGATTCTGGAGCCCAGAGACAAAGGTGTGTGTGTTGTGAATTTGTGTCACATGAGGGTGTGGGTGTGAAGTTGCAGATGGGTGTTTGATTAGTATAAACATATATGTATCGTGTATGGATGTGAGGTTCTTACTCTTGATATGTCTTTAGACGCCGGACAACACAACTAGAAGAGGGTGAGGTGGGGAACCTGCATCCTGTGTTTGCTTGTGTCACTCAGGGCTGGATGGAGTTTATGGTTCAGATTGGTAAGACCCCAGCCCTCCCCCACCCCTCAACCCCCTGGCCTGGTCTCCATCCTGTAGCCCCACAGTGACTTCTCTGCCTTCCAGGTTGCACCTCAGTGTCCAAAAGCTCCACGCACATGGTGTCCCGGTTCCTCCTTCCATCCATCCTGTCTGAGTTCACCACTCTGGTCACCTCAATGGCTGGAGACACCAGTGTCCGTGTCTTTGAGCAGCATTTGTGAGTTTGGGATCTCATACAGTTGAATGGAACTTCTCTAGACTTCCTAAAAGCTGGGCCTATAGGAAGCCAAACCGATGGAGGCTGAGCTAGGAAAGGTGGGAGCTAGGCCCCAGGAGATGAAGGCTGAGCCAGGCAGTGGGGCCATGGGTGGTCTTCTTTCCATCTTTCCCTCCCTCCTAATAGGAGTTCAGAGCCAGAGATCTTCAGTCCTTGTTCCCCTGGACAACTGGGCCAAGCTCCCCACCCAGCAGTTGAACGGCATCTGCTGCTTCTGGGAAGGAACTTCTTGCAGTGGAGGAGACCAACCCAGCAGGGTGAGGGCATGGCCTAGGGGAGGGTGGGTTCAGAGTAACTGATGGGGTGGTCTCTGACTGTGCAGGGGGGAAGGGTGGATCAAGGGAGAATCTGCCCCCAGGCCCCTATTGTCCTCCTCTCCCACCTCTTAGCTGCCAAAGCCATGCAGCGCTTCGAGCCAGGAGGTGACAGTAGCTCAGGGCGAAGTGCTCCCCGGCAGAGGTTCTTGCTACTGGAGGTTGTGGACAAGAAGGTAAATGTGGGGTCAGGGTTGGGGTGGGAGGAAGGGTTCTGTGATTTCACTGACCCAGACTCCGATCTCTAGCTGCAGCTGCTGACCTACAACTGGGCTCCAGACTTGGGGGCAGCCTTGGGCCGAGCACTGGTTCGCCTTGTGCAGTGGCAGAACGCACGGGCTCATCTCATCTTCTGCCTGCTCAGTCAGAAGCTTGGACTCTTCCATCATTATGGCCAGTTGGACTTCCCAGTGCGAGATGAAAAGGTGCCCGCTGCTCTGGCTCCCTCTCCTAGTTCTGGCTACTGAGGGATCAATTAAAGGAAGCACCATCTCAGAAGCAGGCGAGAGGGAACAAACTGAGGGCGGAGGTAGTGAGGAGGGAGAGTCTAAAAGAGGAAGCCATGGGGTGGGACAGAAGGTCTGAGGAAAAAGGCTATGAACCCACTGTGATAGTCCATCTCTCTCAGGAGCCGAACCCATTCCTACTGCCCACCATGGAAGTGGAGACCCTCATCCGGTGTGCAAGCCCCTCACTGAGCCGTGAGCAGGGCCGGCTGAGTGTGTCCTCTCGTGGTGGGGGTGCCCTTCCCCTGGACACGTTCCCCTTTGATGAGGCCCTGAGAGATATCACGGCTGCCCGCCCCAGCTCCACACTTGGTCCTGTGCCCAGACCCCCCGATCCTGTCACCTATCATGGACAACAGTTCCTGGAGATCAAGATAACAGAGCGCAGAGGTGAGGGCACTGGGCCAGGCTCTGGGAAGGGTAACAGCTTCTGTGGCTACTACTAATGTCTCCAACCCCCAGAACTGGAGCGCCAGATGAAGATGGAGAACCTGTTTGTAACGTGGCAGCAGCGTTCCACCCCAGCCAGCATGCCCATCAGTGTGAGTGACCCCAAGACATGACCCCAGCCTACATCCTCCATGAGGAGCCTGTGACCCTTCCCAGGCCACTGCTCCAGTGCTCACTGTCCCATTGCCCCAGGCTGGGGAACTAGAGACCCTGAAGCAGTCATCCCGCCTGGTGCATTACTGTGCAACAGCCCTGCTCTTCGACCCAGCTGCCTGGCTGCATGGGCCTCCAGAGACCTCTGGGCCCCCTGAGGGGCAGGTGAGGCTCAAGATTCCCAGATTTCGCCTATCTCCATTTACCCCACAGAGACCTCCATTCCTCCACCACCAGAGGGGTGGTTGATAATGGATAGAGCCTTCCTTAATCTCCACTCCCACAGCGGCGCCATCGCCCTGAGTCAGGGTCTGTGAGCCGAGAGACCCCCACAGGCTGTGAACCCTTGGATGTGCCTGCCCCAGGAGCCCGTGAGGAGCCTTGGCTGAAGGAGCTGAGCTTGGCTTTCCTGCAGCAATACGTGCAGTATCTACAGAGCATAGGCTTTGCGCTGGTCCCACTGCGGCCCCCCTCGCCCGCCCGCAGGTGAGTCCATCCCTTTCTACCCTTTCCTCTTCTCCTTCGCTGCAGGCGAGGCCCCACAGGCCCTTCCTCTCTTCACACAGGTCCCACTTTGGCAACTGGGGCCTTGTGCATGTTCATCCCACCAGGCCACACACATACATGAGGATCTTGGAAACTTTCATGCAGCTTGATGCATGTCCTGAAAACGTCATACAGTTGTGGAACTCAGGGCCAAATTGTACACAGAACTGTATGCATTCTCACAAAGCTTGTGTGCACATACTTGTTTTTGTTTTTGGTTTTTTGGCAGCTGGCCAGTATGGGGATTGGAACTCTTGGCCTTGGTGTAATAGCACCATGCTCTAACCAGTTGAGCTAACCAGCCATCTCCCACACACTTCTTGTATGCCTACGTGTTGGTACCATCTACACACATGATATCTCGTACATGCTCCTGAGCTTTTGGATCTGGGTCTTAATGATTCCTGTTCTGATCATTCCACTGTCCTCTCCTGAAATTTTGTGTGGTTCCTGGCCCAGAGAAGTCCTTTTCTCACCAAGGACCCCTGCACTGGGCCTACCTGCATCACTGTCTTTGGTCTGTTCTTGGTCATGTTCGCTCATTGGCCAGTGCTGACAGGTCTGAGTCTTGGGAAGTAACCAGCCCCTCTCTCACCACTTTCCATCTCCCCTGAGCGCAGTGACAACTATGCAGCCACCTTTCCTATCCTGTGTCTAATCTCAGATTCCCATTTTTGTGCCCCCTGTTCTATGTTCGTCTCAGCATTTGAGCCTCCAGGTTCTGTGGTCCCAGCTCCTTCTCACTGGCTGTATAGGAAAAATGACCTGTTCACATTTCACAGTTACTTTCATGTCTTTAGATCTATGAATTTATTGAGGCATTTTCTCCCTCCTCTCTATTTTCAGTTAGACACCTTTTCAAGCTAGTAAACACAAAAACATACTTCCTCCTAACTCAAGATACCACCTTAGTCCGGAAAGCCAATTCCATTTCCTTAGCATTTTTGTAACTAGCCCTCCCAGGCTTTCTTCTCTTTTCTGGGCATTAGAAAGAGAAAGCGTGGGCTGAGCCCGTGGCGCACTCAGGAGAGTGCGGCTCTGCGAGCGCGGGAGCGCTCCCGCCGCGGGTTCGGATCCTATATAGGGATGGCCGGGGCGCTCACTGGCTGAGCGTGGTGCGGCCGGTCTCAAAAGGACAAAAAAAAAAAAAGAGAGAGAAGGCATGCCTGCACCTCCTGGGATTCCAGCCCTCTCATTTCCCAGTGACCAGGCCAGCCCCTCCACAGGACCCTGAAGAGGAGCTGCTCAGCTTGCTGCCCTTGATTGCCAGCTCCCAGCTATAGGAGCGTCTCTAAAAGACTGTGGTTTGCATACTTTTCCATTCAGTTATATTCTTTCCCAAAATCTGAATTCCATTTTAAAACAAGACACTGGGTTAAAAATGTTCCTAGAGCAAAATTTAAAGTCAGGCCTTCCTTTCTCACCAATCTTTAATGATCACCAATGACTACTTAAGTCTTGTCCCAATTTCCTTGAGGATTAAATGGAACATTTCTTCTGCTGGAGGCTTTGACTCCCAGCAGGAGTTCTTGGGTTTAAATCTCCTTGGTGTAATGAGTGGGTCCCACTGCCACTTTCTGTTTTGTCCTTGTTAGCAGTAGCTTCCCTGTTTCTCCCCTCGCCTCTGAGTTAAGAAATAAAGAACAGTAGGCCTGTGAAACACCTGAATTGCCGTTCCTTAATCAAAAGAGAACCGTTTTCCCCCTCAGAGGAAAGTACCTAACCAGGGCATCAAGCATCTCCTTGAATTTTCTTAATTAAATCTTAGACATGCATCACCCTCTTCCCTTCCCTCTCCTGCGCTGCCTCACCCTCTCACTAGTAGAGCGAGGCCTGGACTCCACCTCCCCACTAAGCACTGTTCTCACTGCCCTGAAGTGGCAACTGCTGTGGAGAGCCCTGCCCTGTAGTCTAGACATGGACTCCAGGCCCCACCTTGCCACCTACTCGCTGTGGGACCCTGAGCAGTCCTTCGCCTGTGGGGGCTTATTCCCTCTCCTGCAGAAGGATTCCATGTAAGATGGGCTTTGGGTTGATAGCCATCTTTTACCCACTGGCTGCCTCATCCCCGGTCCCTCTTCCTTTCCTACAGCTCCAGCCGGCTGCGGGCCATGGCTGTCCTAGGAACAGAAGGTCGGAGCTCCTTCTCCTGCCCTAAAACCAAGGCTGATGGGAGCCCCAAGGTAACTCATATAACGGTGAAGTCAGCAATGCCCTAGACGATGCAGAATTATTTCCCCAAGACCTGAGGTCTCTGATCCCTGACTGAAACCTTTAAAGTCAGGGACCCAAGGGACTTCTGCCCGGCTGGTTCAAGGCTGCTGAGCTCCCCATCCTTGCCTCCTTTTTCCTTTCTTCAGAGTACTGGCTCTCCAGTCACCACCTACCACCTGCAGCGGGCACTGCCTGGGGGCATCATCCTCATGGAGCTGGCTTTCCAGGTAAGCAGGAAGAGCACTGAGTGGGGAGAGCCAGACTCACCTGCCTCTTGCCCTCCTGATCTCATCTTCACCCTCCCTGCAGGGTTGTTACTTCTGTGTCAAACAGTTTGCCCTGGAATGTTCCCGAATACCAATGGGACAGGCTGTCAACTCTCAGGTATGTGGGGGGAACAGAGGAATATGGGGTGGAAGAGGCTTTTTATGACCCATCTGGTGGGCAGTAAGAGTAATGCATGGGCAGTCTGGCCCAGTGACTGAGCTGGTGCTGTGGCCTACTAGGTCTTGGGTCATTCTGGTGCTGTGACTGCACAAACTATTAGTCTGACTCTGGGTAGTCAAAAGGTATATTCATCTGCAGCACTGAGGCAGAAGGCAGTCCTGCACAGTGGCTGGCCTCGCCACCACTCTGGCACTGACAGTAGCCTGGCACTGTAGTCATCCATAGCCACAGATAGCCGGATAATGAGGACACTGAGCATAGTGGGTAATATGACATGTTTTGGTTGGTGCCATGAGCAGTCCTAGCCTAATCTAGGGGACAGGTTGGCATTGTCAGTATAGCCACTAACTCTTAGAATGAGGACCAGAGTTTTCACCTACACAGTTCTCACCTACATCTACCACCGGCACTTATTTATGTCCCTGTCAGTCTGCCTCAAGGCAGGACCTCTGCACCGCATGAGGGCCAAGCACTGGAGTGCTCAGAATGCATCGAGGATCTTGTGAGGTCAGGAATCTGAAGCCCTTGTTGTACTTGGGTTAGTTCAGCTCCTTCAGGTTACCAGGAATGTCACAGTAGGGCCCGTGCCGCCTTTTTACCCTACATGTAGTTTCTAGAGGTCAGGGTCTGAGTGGGTCCAGTATAGACAATATAGATTCCTTTCCATTATGTAGAGCTCTCATATCTGGACAGTTCATGTTCAGCCCACAGATGGTTGTCTTTAACTTGAGCATAGATACCTGGTCACAGGATATCACAGGATAATGAGACCCAAAAAAGCTTCCTTTCCATTATGTAGAGCTCTCATATCTGGACAGTTCATGTTCAGCCCACAGATGGTTGCCTTTAACTTGAGCATAGATACCTGGTCACAGGATATCACAGGATAATGAGACCCAAAAAAGTGTGGTGACTTTCTGTGCAGGAACCTACCTGGGCCAGAGTGCTCAGAAGGAGCTGTGGATGGCCAGGTGTTTTCACACTTCCCTGTAGTATTGGAGAGGAGGACCCACCTCCATTACCCTCTTGAACTTCCTTCTGGCTTCCCTGTTGTCCAATCTCCATCCAGCTTGGCTCTCTCTGCCCCTACCCATCTAATCTCTAATTCTGCTCAGGTTTCTAAATTTCTTCATTTTTGCTATTGTTTATTAAGTTCTTAGTATATATCTAAGTGAAGAGGGGAGTTTTACTCCTTTAGTAAGATAAGGAAACTGAGGTTCACAGAGGTTAAGTAATTTGTCCTAGGGCACACAGCTAGCTGGTCAGTGGCAGTACTGGGGTTGAAATCTAGGTCCCTGTCATACTGAGAGTCATCCTTGTTTAGTTCAGTTTATCACTCTGCCTCTAGCCTTATGAAGACCTTTATGTTATCTCCATAATACATGAGGAAACTAAAGCACAGAGAGATTGTGACTTACCCAAGATCATACAGCTAGGCTGGCTTCTTCTAATCATTTGTTTCCTTTCCTCTTAACTCCTTAGCCCAGTGCCCCCAAGAGAGTGGCTGTGTAGATTCTATTCTAGCCCACGCATCCAGCTGTTAACACTTTCAGTGATGGTGATCTCCACCAAGAGAAGCGCCCGCTCCATGTCTCTGCCTTCCTTTCTTCTTCCATCAGTAGTTCATTCATTCAGTCAGTCAATCGGTCAGTCAGTTGGTCACACATCAGTCAGAGGAGGCCTAGCCTTGACAGGATGTTCCACATGAAGCTTTACAAATGAGTAAGAGTTAGCCAGATTTGGGATCAGAGAGGGCAGCATTACGGGCAAAGGGCACACAGGTACATAAGTGTAGAGGAGAGAAAATGTGATGTACTTGGGAGGAGCAGGTAGTTTGTTGGGAAAATAAAGCTAGAGAGATGGGAAGGGGCCACGACAAACTTTCTAGTGATAAATACACACCTGGCCTACCATGACCACCACTGGATTTCCCATAACACCATCTTCTAATGTACTATGTAATTTACTCATTTCTTCTGTCTAATGTTTAATGTTATCTCCCCACAACTAGACTGTAAGCTCCTTGAAGACAGGGGTTTGTTTGTTTCCCACTGTATCCCCAGCACCTAGAAAGTAGCTGGTGGGTACATGGAGATGCTCAACAAATATTTGCTGCATCAGTGAATCTGTGCCAGACTCGTGGAATCTGGGACAGGGTAAAGAGGCCCAGTCTCTCGGGCTGGCCCGGTGGCGCACTGCTATAGTGCACCGCTTGGGAAGCGCGGCGGCGCTCCCACCGAGGGTTCAGATCCCACATACAGACTGGTTCCCGCTCACTGGCTGAGCGAGGTGCGGGAGCAATGCCGAGGGTTGTGATCCCGTTGCTGGTCCCGGTCCGGTACGGGGGCGACACTGAGGGTTGCGATCCGTTGCCGGATACGGAAAAAGACAAAAAAAAAAAGAGGCCCAGTCTCTCAAAAACAGTCATAGTTTTGTGTAAACAGAGTTACAGTACCCTATAAAAAAGTGAGAATATAATGAGGAGGGCTTCCCCATAGAAGCTTTTCTGGCAGAGGGGGTTCTGCTGGGCCCACAGCAATGGGGGGAGTCTGTTGAGCTTCCTCTTCCAATGGAAGGCGGGAACTGTGGATGGGGCAGCCTGTGCTATCACAGCTAACCCAGTGCCCTGCTCCACCTCCCCAGCTGTCCATGCTGTTCACAGAGGAGTGTGACAAGGTGCGGGACCTGATGCACGTGCACTCGTTCAGCTATGATTTCCACCTGCGCCTCGTGCACCAGCATGTGCTGGGCACCCATCTGGTGCTGCGGCATGGCTATCACCTCACCACCTTCCTGCGACACTTCCTGGCCCACCACCCTGACGGACCCCACTTTGGCCGTAATCACATTTATCAAGGTCTGTGCCCAAGGGCAAGTCAGTGAGCCCAAAAAAGAGGAGGTCACAAAGTGTCTCCAGGCCAGGGCTGGCAGGACCACCTTCCAGGGCAAGTGGTCCCATGTTGTTAATCACCTTGCATCACTCATACCAAGTCCCCATGTTTCAGTCCTATGTCTGTCTCTGTCTTAAATTGTTCACAGTCAGTTTCACATCAGAGTTCGGACCCTGTGTCATGTGTACCCTGCCCTGTTCTGAGCTTCTTTCGTCCCATCTCAGTGTTCCACAGGAATTCAGGAGGTCCCAGGAAAGCACAGCCACTCTGCCTGTCAATCAAAGCCTTAGCATCTCCCATCCCCCTGCCAACCAGTGTGTGTCCTGGGCTTAGTGTCTGCTGTCTCCTATGACTTGCCCCTCAGGGACACTGGAGCTCCCCACACCACTCATTGCTGCCCACCAGCTGTACAACTATGTGGCTGACCATGCCAGCTCCTACCACATGAAGCCACTGCGTATGGCCCGGCCAGGGGGCCCGGAACATAATGAATATGCCCTGGTGTCAGCATGGCACAGGTAAGGCTGGGAGGGGGCACCCAGCACGCACACTGGGGGAGCCAAGCTTGAGGCCATACCTGCAGCAGGGAGATCCATGTTTTCTTGGGCAGAAGGGGTGGGGTTGGTTTCATTAGACATCTCCCCACCCCTACTGCATAGCTCTGGCTCTTACCTGGACTCTGAGGGACTTCGCCACCAGGATGACTTTGATGTGTCTCTGCTTGTCTGTCACTGTGCTGCACCCTTTGAGGAGCAAGGAGAGGCCGAGCGACATGTTCTGCGGTCCGTAGATCCCCCACCTTGAATATGCCCATTTCCCAGCCTGCCCCCTGTTCTTGCTCTGTGTCTCTCTTGCTGTGACCACCACTCTCCTGCCCCTTCCCCACCCCAGGCTGCAGTTCTTCGTGGTGCTCACCAGCCAACGAGAGCTCTTCCCCAGACTCACTGCTGACATGCGCCGGTTCCGGAAACCCCCTAGACTGTCCCCTGAGCCAGAGGCTCCTGGGAGCTCAGCTGGCAGCCCCAGGGAGGCCTCAGGGCTTGTTCTAGCCCCTGGACCAGCTCCTGTGTTCCCACCTCTGGCTGCAGAGGTGGGCATGGCACGGGCACGGCTGGCTCAGCTGGTACGATTGGCTGGGGGTCATTGCCGCCGGGACACCCTCTGGAAGCGCCTCTTCTTGCTGGAGCCCCCAGGGCCTGATCGACTGCGGCTAGGAGGGCGCCTGGCCCTGGCAGAACTGGAGGAGCTCCTAGAAGCAGTCCATGCCAAGTCCATTGGGGACATCGACCCCCAGCTGGTAAGGGACTGTAGGCTCCAGAAAGTGCTGGAAAGATGCCAGGAATTCCACAGGCAACCAGGGTGGAGGGGTCAGGGGTCTCAAGGTGACTTTGGGACAGAAGATTCAGGTCTGTGGACCCTCTCCCAGGACTGCTTCCTTTCCATGACGGTCTCCTGGTACCAGAGCCTAATCAAGGTTCTCCTAAGCCGCTTCCCCCAGAGCTGTCGCCATTTCCAGAGCCCAGACTTAGGAACTCAGTACCTGGTAAGTCCCCTTGACCTTCCTCTAAAAGGGGAAACACAACAGAAATCCTCATCAGAGATAAAAGATACCCACTTAAGAAGCCCCAACCTGACCAAACAAGCTCTTCCCTGGAGGGAAGCCTAGATGGAGTGGGACTATGCAGATCCACGTAAAACCCTCTGAGCACTGAGCATCGAGACCCAGCATGTGCTTTGCTGAGAGGTAACTGAGAACACTGCCCAGAGTCTCACCAAGAACACAGACCTTGGCTTGAGATCCTGAAGGCCAAGCTCTGAACTTAGAATCCAGGGAGCTCTCAGAACTTTGTCAGTGGTTGGTCTCGGAGGCTGGAGTCTCAGAAAGGACCTCTTGGTCTTTAAAGCCTTGTTACTCAGAGTGTGGCCCTCAGACCAGCAGCATCAGCATCACCTGGGAGCTTGAGGGAATGCAGACTCTCAGGCCACACTGCAGACTGCTAGCTCAGGATCTGCATTTTAGCAGTAGCCCCTGGTGATTAGTGTGCACTTTAAAGTTTGAAAGCTCTTTTGTAAAGGACAAGTGGAGAGAAAAGAGCTATGTGATGGGCATGAGTATGAGGAATTAAAGAGTCTAAAGACACGAGCCTAGAGAGAGCTGTGCATCAGAGAGTAGGCGTTCATGAGAAAGGAGTTGGAGCCTGGCGAGGGGGCCTGCAGCACAGTGTTTGCAGGGAAGGTTCCTTTCAGGGTGTACAAAGGGTCACCCAGAAAAGCAAGGTCAGCTGGGGTAAGGCTGCAGTAGTATAAGTGGGTATGGGCAGATGGGGGGCTCCAGTGAGTGGTAGGAATGCTGCAGAGGAGTGGGGCTGGGGGAAGGGTGATGAGTTCAGCTAGGGGCAAGTTGAGCCTGAGGTCCACGAGGATATTCACTGTCTAGAAGATAGGTGGACATTGGGGACTGGCACTCCTGAGAGAGACCTAGGCAGCAGCTACATGAATAGGAAGTAACTGATGCCTTGGTAACTTGAAATCGCCCAGGAATGAATCGCAAAGCTAAGCACTAGGGAGCATGGACTTAAGGGGACAGTCCCAGGGGAGGACAGAGAGACCAGCTCAGGGGGCAAGAAGGGGTCGTGCCAAGGGTGGAGAACTCTCCTTTGTTGATTGGCTTCAGTGTGCCAGGCTTTGTGCGGGGCTTCCAGAACCAAGACTTTGCCCTCATTCTGATGAGGCTTGGATGGATGGACGGGCAAGCCAGTGAGGATGAGGACTGGGGTTTGAGTTGGAGACATGGACCTGAGTGACCTTGGCGTGCAGGTGGGGTCAGGTGTGGTGATGGAACCAGGCCTTCCCTCACCCTCCCGTCTCCACAGGATGCCCTCCAGGACAGTCCACGCCACCTCAGGTGAGATGGACTTCACTCTTGTCTTTCATGCAGGTTGTGCTGAATCAGAAGTTCACTGACTGTTTTGTGTTAGTGTTCCTGGACTCCCACTTGGGAAAGACGGTGAGAACAGGTGGCGGGGGCCTTGTGTCAGCCTAGTGGGAGGCTGTACCTCAAATGCTGTACCTTGGAGCCTACTGAGGTGGGATGCCTGCTCTTCCTGAGTCTGTGCCCGCCCCTCACCCCTGCACCCCCATTGTGTTCCCCAGTCTCTGACAGTGGTTTTCCGAGAGCCCTTCCCAGTACAGCCCCAGGACAGCGAGAGCCCCCCAGCCCAGCTGGTCTCCACCTACCACCACCTGGAGTCTGTCATCAACACAGCCTGTTTCACCCTCTGGACCCGCCTCCTCTGAGGGAGTGGACTGAATGTCACTGCTCCTTGAATCATGGATCCATGAGATTGCCACTTGAGGCAGCGCTGACAAGCCCTTCTGGGCCCCAGGGCAAGCCTGGACACTAAGTGACACCAATGGCTTTGTGAATGTCTTGGGGGTCTGCTGCCCTAGCCTGGCAACAGGGACTGCCCTCCCCAAACACTCAGCCGCTAACCAGCCCTGGACTCCAGAGGGTCAGGCCAACTCCCTGAGGTGCCCATCCCTTCCCAGGCCCCTGGACCCTTCCAGAAGGGGACTCCTCTTTCCTGCCCAGCTGGTGGAGCCCCGGTGGCAAGCACTCACACCACAGAGCTCTTCTGCCTGAATCCTGCCTCCCAGTCTTTGGTCACTGTCAGCCACCTGCCCCCTTGAGCCCTCTGGTCTTCATTTCCCACCGGGACATCACTGCTGGACATTGCTATTGAGATAAGACACCTCAGTTCCAATCAGCTCTGCCTTTGGAGAACCTGTGACCACTGTCAAGTCCCTTTGCTCTCAGATTCTTGGTTTCTCATTAAGTGAGGTTGACTCAAAAGCTCTCCCATCTCCACAGCAACCCTGGCACCAGCTGGAGGACTTGAGTGTAAGCTGTGTCCCTTCTTAATGGGAAGGAAGCAGCTCAGAGAAACTGAAGTGTTAGACACTGTGTGTCGTCCCCCACCGCCCCCCATAACATACATATATGAAAACATTCAGCATGTCATCTTTAATTCAGAGATGGATGAACTCAGGATGCTCACTCACTGTTCCAGAGGGGCATGTGGGTAGTGTGCAGGACCTCACTGGCCAGCTGGGGGGCGACCCTGCTTATCCCAGTATGAACGTAGCCAACTCAAGCCCTCTACTGTGTTTCCTGTGGGGAGAAGGAGGCAGTGGCATCTCTATCCACGAGGAAGAAGACAGCCCCTGCCAATACCTGTCCCTCCAGAGCTTTCCCCAGGGCCACACCTGGAGCCTCAGCCCACCCCTCACCTCGAGGCCGATACTCGCAGCCCACAAAGCCTTTGTAGCCTTCATCCTCCAGCAGTTGGAACAGATAGGGGAAGTTCAGTTCTCCAGGACTGCTGGGCTCCCCTCGGCCTGGGACCTGTGCCACCTGTACATGCCCTGGGGACAGACGTGGACAGCTGTGAGGCCCAGGTGCCTGCTGAGGCCTATGGGACAGATGGGGGTTGAGAAGGTGGGAGGGCACAGGAAGCAGCGCAGTAGACCAGGAAGGAGCAAAGGAAGGGACCCTCACCAACGATAGGCAGGAACTCCCGGATATTTCCTGTCAGGTTCCCATCCATGATCTGCCAGTGGAATATGTCCTGGGGAAGAGGATACTTAAGTCAGAGACCCTTCCGGCCCTGCCATTCTTCACAAGTTTGGAGAATGTGGCCCTCTGAGAAGTACCCCCTTTCTTCCACTTACCATTTGTAATAGGAGGTTGGGTCTTCCAACCTTTCGTAAGATGGCTGCCGCTGGGAGAGAAGCCAGGGAGGGGGCCGTGAGCTCCAGGAGAGCGCAGGAATCAAGAGGGACAGGAGAAGGCACAGGGCTGGGGTCCTACCCTGCTGTGGCGTATCCAGGAAGTACTGGGGGTCAGTGATACGGGTGTTAATGGGCTCCAGCAGTCCCATGAGGTTCTCCTAGCACCAGGTTGAATGCTGTAATTAGAGCTCCCCTCAAGTTTGTCCCCATCAGTCGCTGCACCAGACCCTCACCAGTCCCTCTGACCTGGGCCAGTGCCCAGCCTTACATCTCGTTTGCTCTCCCCACGATGCACCCCCCCCACACACACACACACACATAAGTATGTGTGTATGTGTCTCCACCTTCTCACCTGAGCCAAAACCCCAGCTGCATGCCTCAGGTTCTCCAGAAAAACTGTCTCCATCTCACTCTTGACTGCTGCTCGATCGGCCCCCTGGGGTACTCGGCCAGCCATCAGGTGAATACTGTGGGGAAGAGAGGACTGGAGGCCAGCTTTATGCCCTCGGCTCCCTACACACCTCTTCCAGAATGCCCTCTGGCCAGGCCACCCTCACCCACCTCCCCAGGTCTCCAGTCCACGCCACCTGGGCCACAGTATTCAGGCATTCCAGAACCTTCAGACACTTTTGGGTCAGCCGAAGGCTGAACCCTTTCCGAGACACCTTCTTAGAGTCAACTCATCCCCCTGCCTCAGGGACCTCAGTCCATCACTTAACCCATCCCTGTGCTTCCAACCTCCCTTTCCCTTGGTCCCTCTCCTGAGCCTATAAAGCATGCTTAAGTCTCACCTTTAAAAATTATTTTGATCCTTGCTTCTCTCAAGTATTCCATGCTGCGTGTCTTAGCCTTTTCCTATCTGTTTTCTGCCCCATGACTCACCAGTAGTAGATCAGCCTATTTGACCTCTGCAGGATTTGATATTTATTTGATCAGCCCCACTTTGAGCCTTCCACCTCTCCTGTCATCACCTGATCTTTCTCAGCCACATCCAACTTCAAGCAGATATTCCAGGACTCCCAACCCCAACAGGCTACATCTCCAGCCTCTTGAACTCTTCTGCACACACCAAGCTTGCTCTTGCTTCTAGCCACTTTACCTCCTGCTCATAAAGAAAATGCCCACTCCTTCAAGACTCAGTTCAGGCACCACTACCTGTAAGCAGCTTCCTTGGATCCCAGACAGGGTGAGGTGCCTACCCCGCTTCCACAGCTTTCCTGAATAGGCCCATCCTTGAATGGATCACTAAGTATATTTATGTTGCTATCTCCCAGGTCAGAATGGGCTCCCAGCATGGGATCCCGGTAGGGGAGTAGCATGAAAGACTAGCCAAGAGAATGACACGCGACAGATAAAATACAAAAGGCATTTTACAAAAGACCAGGACTAAAGAGACGAAGGGCTTGCGCGCACACTCCTGAGCGTCTCCCAACCTGGCGTCTTCTCCCTCATCCCGAACCTGCAGCAGAGTCACGGGTCACAGAGAGGGAGGAGGACAGGGTAGGATACCTGGGACAGCCCAGAGCCTTGGCGTACAGCACAGCCTGCTCCAGCCCCTCTCGGAAGGCCGCCTGTCTTCCAGGAACGGCCCCCAGCCCCATTTCCCCCTTGTCCTGGTCTCCTGCGGAGAGAACGGGCCTCAGCCCCCGGCTCGGGCTCCCCGCCCTGCCCATGCCGCGCCCGCCCGGCCCGGCCCCGCGGCTCACCCGGGGGCGTGTTGATCAGCACCAACTGCAGCCCCGCTCCCCGCGCCGCGCGC